>NW_028240837.1:0-66362 GCF_964263255.1 Lissotriton vulgaris | reverse complement strand
ATGAAACCATTCATCGAGAACCATTACCTCAAACCGCAGTGCAGGCCTTAGTCATCTCAAGGTTGGAGTACGAATGTACTACCCTCTCGGGGCTTCCCAGAATCTCAACAGCCCCTTTTAAAGCCTGTCTCAATGCAGCAGCAAGACTTCTAACATGAATTAGGAACTTCCATCACATATTGCCACACCTGGACCCGCTCAACTGGCTACCCTTAAAGCCAGAATCCACCTAAATATGGCTCGCATTACTCATAAAGCCCTACACCACAATAACCCACAGTACCTATCCCAAAAACTTACTTTATCCGGAGTAAACAGACACTCTAGGAGGTCCGACAATCTCCTCCTGAAACCCTCTCATTTTAGCAAGAAAAAAATATCTGAGAGAGCATTCTCTGGAGCAGCACCAAGAATATGGAAATCACTACTGCCGCACATTAGAACAATCTCTTCTACCCTACTATTTAAAAGGGAAGCAAAATAATTCCTGATTAGGTAATTCCTGCCCTAATTCCTTACAATCCTCACTATATGGGACCTCACTTCCACACCAGCTCTCACTGACATGCAAGGAACTGAACCAGTCTACAACTCCAAACTTGTTTCTTCACTCCCCTTAATTACACCGTCGCCATATGAATTACGCATACTCAAACTTGTTCATACTGCTCCCAACAAATTTTCTCCCTTTTGGCTTCTGCTACCTGCCCAACCTTGTTAAAAATATTTGAATACTGTGTCTGCTCTGTTTGTGCAAAATGTTCCTACAATTACTCTGCTTCTTTGTAAAGCGCTCTGGGTCTTGTTCACGCTATAGAAAACTCTAAAAATAAATAAATAAACTCTGCACCTCCCCAAACAGCTTTTAAACAGAAATATGGTGTAGAATAGGTTAACCAACATTATTATACTTATGCCACTTCACAACAAAGTTTGTCAAATATATTCTTTAACAACTGGACTTGGAGTTCTTTCTTAAATGCGGACACCAGGCTCTTACAGCTCCAACTTAAGTCATATCTGCGGAATACAGTTCACAGAGACTTCCTTCTCCTCAAAAGCGCCAATGACAAACAGAGCTATCTCTGGTCCTGAAGCCAATCACATTGAGGCATTTTTTCAACCAAATATTAAGAATGATAAATATTGGATGATCCTTTGCCCTTTTCTTTACTTCTCCCAAATGATCTTGCGGGACTCTCATGGGATTACAAAACACCACATAGCATGCCCAGTATTTTCCATGCAGGCCTTGCAGGAATCAAAAAAACTCTTGTGGCAGGCTCAGCAATTTCCCATCCGGTTCTCACGAGATGCTCATAGGATCATAAAACACCTTGTGTCAAGCTCAGCGTTTTTCCATCCGGGGTA
This sequence comes from Lissotriton vulgaris, assembly GCF_964263255.1. Classification (NCBI taxonomy): domain Eukaryota; kingdom Metazoa; phylum Chordata; class Amphibia; order Caudata; family Salamandridae; genus Lissotriton; species Lissotriton vulgaris. The sequence goes on along the minus strand of NW_028240837.1, from coordinate 64,991 downwards.
TACAAGTGCTCTTGCGATCACAAGAGACTTATGCATCAAGCCTCACTCCCTAATGCTTTCACTCTATTCTCATGAGAATCTCTCATAGGATCACAACACAATTGTGGGAATATAGTATATGGGAATAACTAGCCTCTTCACTGAGAACCCTATGTTGTATATTGGGTGTGCATACTGGTGTTTGATGAAGGACTACCCTCTGCTTTAAAACCTCCCTCTCAAATGATAACTATGTATAATATCAAATGTGTCTCTTGGATGATGGGTGTATGTAGCAGGATGTGTGGAGAGACACACACCTCTCCACTAAAACCTCTGTCTCAGATAATGGATGTGCATAGTAGAATGTGGGAAAAGATACTGATCTCTCTTCTGAGACATCTCTCTCAGATAGTAGGTGCGCATAGTATTGAGTGAAGGAAAACTGGCCTTTCTTCTCAGAACTCTCTCTGAGATAACAGGTGTGCTTAGAAGTCAGGAGAGATGAAATGTGTAGTGGTTATGGGCTGCAGCTCCAGGGGCATTTTTACTCTATGCAGACTCAGACACTGGTGTGCCAGGAAACTGTGTGGGGAGCTGAGTTCTGGTGGCAATATCCATGTCAGTGGCTGAAATAAGCATGTGTACACTACTGTCCTGCGGTTTTAGGTGTTGTCTCTGTACTGTTCATCCTTGCCTCACTCTAATCCCAAACTTTTATAACCACTGACCTATGCTGCATAATAGGTTACAGTGTGGATGTGTGTGCCTTGTTTTACCTTCTGTTTTTCTTTTTACTTAAAAGCTTCACCATGATGAGTGAGGTTTGAGTATAAAACGAGCCCCGTCCATGACCGCAGGCTTGCAATTCGTCTGCCAAGGTTTGGTAAGGACGTTTCCAGGACTCCGTTTTATGTGTCCAGGAATAGACATGGTCTTGGTGATCTTTGAACTGCCGACGATTTGCTGAGTGTGAGTGGTCTCGGCTTTCACATCCAGATCGTGTGCAGCATTGCAGTCACGACAGGAAGATGTTGTGAGATCGAACTGATCTCGCAGGGAAAAGCGCATTACACTTATCATAAACAGATATCAGTGAGCCTCATTTTGGGATATCTTTGAACACTTATTTAGAACTTTGTCAACAAAACTTGTATAAAGTGTGCCAGTTCCTGCTCATACCTACAAATCATCAGGAATAATCAGGGATAGTTCTCTATGGTCACAAACCGATGGGGGTGAAGAAATAAACTTGCTTAAATACAACAACAACGTGTATGAATAAAAAAGGTGGAAACTGGTAAGCTTCAGTGTACAGACTCTATGGGAAGAGATTTTTTAAATGATTGCTAAGTCTGATATGGGTTCATGTTAGAGTGATTCTTCTTGTATTATAGCCAGGTATTCAACTATTACCCAACATTTAGTATACAGCAGTCAGTCCTTACCCATTCTCAGCAAAGAAAAACAAATGTGTATATTTATCATAGTGAAACTCCGCTAGTGGATTTGGTGGGAGTTGGAAGACAGGGATTCATGGTTCTGATTTTCTTTTGCAGGTCTCCTTCTCTGCTGTTCCTTCACCAAAGCTCTTTCCCCCCACATGTCCACGCCAACAGTCTGCGCCAATGCAGCATTTAGACTTGGTGGTGCCTGGATGTGGACCTTTCTGGCACTGAGCAAGCTCTGAGGAATCTCATAGGCAGAAACAGATGTACTTATCTCTCTGACCTCTCTCTGAGATTATGGGTAGGAATAGGAGTGAGTTGAAGTTGAGAGGAACTGCCCTTTCTTCTCAGGCCTCTCTCTGAGATGACAGTTGTGCATATTTGACTGTGTATATGGACTGGCCTCAACTGTCAAACATGTCTCTCAGATGACGTTTGTGCATAGTAGTGTGTGTGAAGAGATTCTTTTCTCACCTTTGAGAACTCTGTCTCAAACGATGAGTGTGCATAGTAGGGTGTGCGTATGTCATGAAAACCTAGTCATTGCCTGTGTTTCATAAAACATTGCCTGTGTTTCTTTCTTTACATAAAGCATAATTGGTTTTGGAAGTGCTTGTTGGTTGTTTGGTACTTTGGTTGGGACAATGCTTATTGAAATCAGGGTACTGTTGCTTCGTTATGCCGCTCCGTATGCAAATTCGTGAGCACACGTTGGACAGGTGCGCTAAACTGTCATTACTCTACACGTGCTTAAAAGACTATAAAAGTCTTGCCAGTGGAAGGCAGAGCGCTTCGCTTCTTGGGCAGACCAAGCGTCACTTCGAGAGCTCAGCCTTCGATTCCAGCCCCGCCCGCCGACTTCTCCTCCCGCTCTGCTTTTCGGACCGGAGTTGTGTAAGTCGCCGCGCCACTCACCTGATTCCTTCTTCGGACCCTGCAATCTTCGGCGGCCTTCTTCGGAGTCACTCTCCCTTGGCTTCCGAGATCCCTCTCCAGTTCCGGTCTCCGGTCTTCACTGCTCGGCGGACTTCAGTTTCCTGAACTGCCTTGGTCCCCGGCTAAAGCAATCCTACTAGCAACAAGCAAGTAAGATTTGTTTTGTAAGCACCGATGCACAGAGAACACCGGGGTAAGAACAAGCCTTGCTAAAGGCAAGAGTGAACTAATGCAAAGACTTAAGACTTAAACAAACCTTGCTAAAACCAAGGGGGAAAAGCATTTAAGGACACTATCGTGCTATTGTTTCCTTGTACCTATGTAGTGCTCATGATAATTTAGGAGTGTTCAATGTATGTGAGTAAATAGCAGTGAAGTTAACTGCATTACAAATTGAACAGTCGCTCTTAAAGACATTATAACCCATAGTATTTCTAGAGGTTATTAGGAGGTTCTGTGTTCTGTTCTCTTGTTTTCTAAATTCACAGAACCAGTTACAGTTACAGCGTAAAGAGCAAGTTGTGTAAGGTAAGACTGAGTTTTCGCATGCTGCTGTGTGTACTAACCAGTTGGGGACAAGTTGGGAGTTAGAGGTCAAAACTGAAGAAAGCAATCGCTTACCGAATATCTTATTGTTTCAAGGTGATAATACGATTGCATATAAGAAAAGACCTAGAACTTGCACCACGAAGTTAGGATTGGGCTATTTCTCTCTATTGGTATGTATGTATTAACTGAGTATATAGAAACCCACAAGAAGCTAGATGATACTCAGTATGGATTTAGGAAATACCATGGGACTGAAACTGCCCTTATCAAAGCAACCGAAGACATACGAACAATAAGAGACCAAGGCGGAACAGCGGTGTTGGTACTGCTGGATCTCTCAGCAGCTTTCGACACGGTCGACCATGGTACTCTGGTCGGCCGTGTCGGAAAAATAGGCATCTCCTCCACAGCAAGAGCTCTCCTCACCTCCTTTCTCTCGGAGAGAACGCAGGCTGTCTCTTTGGGCCCCTATCAATCTGCCAAATTGTCACAACCGTGTGGGGTACCTCAAGGCTCATCCCTGAGTCCGACACTCTTTAACATATATGTGTCGGACCTGGCCAATGTCATCAAGGCACATGGGATGAGCCTAACCTCCTACGCGGACGACACACAATTAGTGCTGGCTATAAGGGGTGATGGCGAGGAAGTAGCTAAAACATTCCAGAGAGGACTGACAGAACTAGGGGAATGGATGGCAGCAAATTGCCTAAAACTAAACTCGGAAAAAACCGAAGTTATGATTTTTGGGCAACTCTCACCAGAATGGCCTACCTCGTGGTGGCCCCAAACCTTTGGTGCCCCCCCTAATCCAGTGACCAAAGTAAGGAACTTAGGAATAATTTTTGACAATCATCTTAATTTTATGGACCATGCCAGCAAAGTGGCCTCAGCTGCCCACCATAAACTGCGCATGATCCGAAAGATAAGTCCCTATCTTCCTACCACCGCCATTAAAACTCTGGTGAGCTCATTAGTCCTGACATCCTTAGACTATTGCAATGGGCTCTTTATCAACGCCCAAGTAAGAGTCCTAAAAAAACTGCAGACTATACAGAACGCAGCAGCACGTCTCATTCTGGGAATTCCAAAATTTGCTCCTCTATCCAATGCCATTCCCAAACTACACTGGTTGACGATTCAGAATAGAGCCAGATTCAAATCCCAGTGCATTGTGTACAAAGTCCTAAACAAACAGGGTCCACAGTTCCTTAAAGACCACCTACGACCGTACCAACCCACACGCCAACTGCGCTCTACCAACAGTAACCAACTTATGGTACCTCGAACCAAAACTGTGATGTGGGGAGACCGACGGTTTGTAGTGGCGGCTTCCAAACTTTGGAATACTTTACCCCAGGACATTAGGGCATGTCCCACGCTACTCCAATTTCGCAAAAAATTAAAAACTTGGCTGTTTAATAAATAAATTACTAAATGACTCCAGGTATAGAATAATCATCAGAGCAAGGCAGTTTCAACCAGCCGGCAAATTATTCAGCGCCAAGACACCCCAGGGTACATGCTGCGCTTTACAAATGTCAATAAATAAATAAATAAATAAATAAATATGTCCTGAAATGTAAAAGATAGAACTTCAGAGGTAAAAGTAAGTGAATGATAATTGTTACTTTCTGTATTCCATTTACTCGACAGTATCAGTATTTCTTAAACTGTTCTGAGAAGCCCGGTAAACTTCAGGAGAGACGAACAGATTTCTCAAGAAGAGATCCTGTGTTGTTTTTCTCTCTCTCGCTTTCCCATCCCCATCCACCACCCCTTAATGTCCCCTTTTCCCTTTCCCTTTAGGGGCCAACTAGTTGTGCCAAGTGTCTGGATTTCTTGCTACACTTGTTGGCTCTTGGAGGTATTGGGATTAGTCGGCTACAGGACGGAAACATCTGGACTCTTGCAGTGGCACTCCTGACAGAAAGCGAAGCCAATACAATCGTCCAAGTTTCCACTTGTAGTCGATTAATTCCATGGAGTCACTAGATACTACTCAGTTGGTTGAGTTAGTGCGCAAAATGAACGAATAAATTCAGGATTTGCGCCTGGAGAACCAGTCACTTAGACAGGCATTGGATCACACCGCAGAGGAACTAGAACATACTAGGGAGGGTTTTACAGCCTGGAGGGACAAAGGAGAAGTGAAGAAACCCATTTTATCCCCACCTAAATTTGGAACCCATTTTCAGAATCACACTTCAAGTTTAGGTCAAGGTCAGCCGGCCCAGATTACAGTGGTGTCACCCCAACCAGTCCCCTTAGCCAATCCTGAACATTTTACTGTGGATAGCGCACACTATAGGTCTTTTATGAGTCAATGCCAGCTGCATTTCTTATGCAAACCTCAGATTTTCACTTCTGACACCACCAAAGTAGCGTTCATTATTTCCTATTTAGGAGGAGTGGCAGCTAATTGGGCCATGCCCTTAGTAGACAAAAACGACCCTTTACTACACAATCTGACACATTTTAAGAATGCAATGTCTAGTCTATTCGCGAAACATGTTTTCTTGCAAGCTTCAGACAATGAGTTGCTAAATCTGCGTCAAGGCACCCGAGATCTGATCTCATACGTAACTACTTTTAATCGTTTGTTGGCTGAAACCCAATGGCCTGAAGATAAAAGAATATCCTTATTTTATCGAGGACTTAGGGATGAGTTGAAAGACTCCCTAGCACATATAGTTAATCTGCCTGATGATTTCACAGAATTTCAAGATCTGGTGGTCAAGTTAGACCATAGGTTAGGTGAGAGGAGGTCAGAGAGACCTAAGACAGATTTCAGAGCTCTACACTTCAAGGTAGAAAGGAAGGCAAATGAAGATAAGAATGCTCAGGTAGAACCAATGCAGATTGGAGGCGTCAGGGGACCCTTATCTCAGGAAGAAAAGGATAGAAGGAGAAAAGCAAATCTGTGCTTATATTGTGGTAAGGCAGGTCATTTCGCCAAAGAGTGCCCCTCCAGACCGGCTGAGAAAAAAGTGGTGGCCGCTATTCCTGATACACCACTGGAGTCGGAAAACTAGGAATCTCGAGGGAAGGAGAGATCGTTCACTCGAGAGGAATAAATGGCAAGATCTCCCAGTATTTAACTAACGTTCTTAATCACATACCACGACACCTAACCATTAGGTTGGTTTTAATTCTGGCCAATCAACAGAAACATAGCATTCCAGTACTTATAGACTCTGGGGCTACAGGGAACTTTTTTGATTTAGAATTCGCTAGGAAATTAAACCTTATAAAAGTTCCTAAGAAGGAACCAGAACCAGTACGGGCAGTTGATGTCTCACCACTCTCTTCTGGTCTCATACGATTCCACACCCAGCCCCTACTACTTCTATCTGACAATGGTCATACAGAACTAGCCGTGTTTGATCTCATTGACACACCAGCTTTTGGGGTCATACTGGGAATCCCTTGGTTAGAACTTCACAACCCAAAGATCGACTGGAAACAACGCACAGTGACCTTAGATTCACCATTCTGTAAAACACATTGCTACCAGGAGCATGGTGATCTTAAGCACCCTCTCCATTGTGCAGTCTCTCAATCAGTTCCGATAGCCTTACCATCGGAATTTCAGGATTTTGCTGATGTGTTTGATCCTGTACAAGCTACCACATTACCTCCTCACAGGGTTTACGACTGCAGGATTGATTTAATTCCAGGTGCAGTTCTACCCTGCAGTCACATTTATGCTTTAACCGAGCCAGAAAACCAATACCTCCAAACATACTTAAACAAACTTTTGGAATTAGGTTTTATACCCCATTCCACCTCACCAGTCTCTTCTCCGTTGTTTTTTGTAGCAAAAAAGGCAGGAGACTTGAGGGCCTGTATCGACTATCGTGCAGTAAACAAGGCCACGATTAAGAATAGATACCCACTGCCTCTAATACCTGTGCTTTTGAACCAAGTTAAGGGATCCACCATTTACACCAAACTTGATCTCCGCGGGGCTTATCACCTGATACGTGTAAAGGAAGGTGACGAGTGGAAGACCGCCTTTCGCACCAAATTTGGTCTGTTTGAGTATACGGTGATGCCCTTTGGCCTTTGTAACGCCCCAGCAGCATTCCAGTATTTCATTAATGAAGTTTTACACGATCTGCTGGATGTCTGCGTCATTGTATATATAGATGACATTCTAATCTTTTCCAAAACACCAGAGGATCATGTGTTGCATGTCAGATCAGTTCTCCAGAAACTACGAGATCACTCCTTATCTGCTAAGTTGGAGAAGTGTGTGTTTAACACATCCACAGTAGAGTTCTTAGGTTACTGGTTGTCCCTCGAAGGGATTGTGATGGATCCAAAAAAGGTGAAGGCAATTTTAGACTGGCCAACTCCCATCTCAATAAAAGAAGTTCAAAGAATCCTAGGATTCGCTAACTTCTATAGAAGATTTATCTCCGGGTTCTCAGAAATAGTTGCTCCAATCACCAGTCTGTTACAGAAAGGGAAGAAATTCCAGTGGAATTCTGAAGCAGAAAATGCTTTTAATTTGCTGAAGAAAGCTTTCACCTCAGCCCCAATTTTGAAACACGCAGACCCAGACAGGCCGTTTTTTGTAGAAGCTGATGCCTCACAAACAGCAATTGGGGGAGTTCTCTTACAAAAAGATGTTGGCTCTGGTAACTTTCACCCTATAGCCTTTTACTCTAGGAAATTATTGCCAGCAGAACAGAATTACACGATTACAGAACGAGAGCTCCTGGCTATCAAGGCAGTTTTCCAAGAGTGGAGGCATCACCTCTTGGGAGCTAAACACAAAATAACTGTCTTTTCAGATCACAAAAATCTACAGTTTTACTCCACTGTGAAGGCCTTCACACCACGACAAATGAGATGGTTGCAGTTCTTTAGTGAATTTGATTTTTTAATTACCTATCGACCAGGAGCCAAACAATTACTATCTGATACCCTTTCACGCCTGGTCTGTAACAAACACAAGGAATTGGGCCAGGAGGAATTGAGTATCATTCCAGAAGAAAAAATTTGCCCAGAACTCTCTCAGGGCGGCTTTTTATCGGAACTCAAGGAACAGATAAGAGCACTAGATCAAGAGAAATGGTTGGAACAAAAACAAGCATCAATCTCAGAAGGGCTGTTTTTTCTAAAGAACAAATTGTTCATTCCTACTAAAGAATTAAGGGAACAAGTAATTAAATGGAGTCATGACTCAGCTATCACAGGCCATCCAGGTATTAACAAAACAGTCGAATTGTGTGAACGACACTTTTGGTGGAAAAGTATGAAAACAGACATCCAACAATACATATTGGCTTGTCCAGTATGTGCTCGGCAGAAAAGCTCACATTCCTCCCCTAAAGGCTTACTGCAACCTCTAGAAATTCCTCCAGCACCCTGGCACACCATTAGTTTAGACTTCATTACTGACCTACCCAAATCATCGGGTATGACCACAATTCTAGTAGTGGTAGACTTATTGTCAAAAATGGGACACTTCATTCCTTTGCCAAAATTACCTTCAGCTGTAGAATTTAGTACGGTATTTCTGACCAACATAGTTAAGTTACATGGTTTACCGCAAAAAATCATTTCTGACAGGGGTCCACAATTTCTGTCGAAATTTTGGAAACAGTTGAGTGGTCAGTTGGGTATAGATTTGGCACTGTCATCCGCTTTTCACCCTCAAACCGACGGCCAGACTGAAAAGGTAAATCAGTACCTGGAACAAAGTTTACGCTGTCTAACCACTACACTATCTACAGAATGGACTGAAGCCCTGCCACTAGCGGAATTCACATATAACAACACAATACACTCGGCTTTAGGTTGCTCCCCATTTTATTTCCTCACTGGTATAAACCCTAGAACACTACCAGTAACCTTCCCGGAAAACAGATCGGATATGCCAGCTGTATCTGAAAGGTTAGCTAGTTTACGGAAATTTCAAGAACATGTCAAGCAAACGCTAACAACACAGAAAGCCAGAATGAAAAAAAACGCAGATCAACATAGAAAACCAGCACCAGAGTATAAAACTGGGGATCAGGTATGGTTGTCAACGAGGAACATTCAGTTAGAGGGGCCTAGAAAACTAAAACCTCGCTTCATAGGTCCTTTTCCTATAGAAAAAATAATAAACCCAGTATCTATGAAGTTAAGTCGACCTCAGGAGTACAGAATTCACCCAGTATTTCATGTGTCCCTACTCAAACCTGTACACCCAAACACACGTCCTGATGCACCCCCCCCTCCTATCATCGTAGGTGACCATGTGGAATATGAAGTCAAGAAAATCCTGGATTCAAAAAGAATCAGGGGACGTTTGCACTATTTAATTGACTGGAAGGGGTATGATAGTTCGGAAAGATCATGGGAACCAGAAACCAGTGTTCATGCCCCTCGCTTGATTCGTTCGTTTCATGCAATGAATCCTGACAAGCCGCGACCCCTGAGGAGGCCTTTGGGAGGGGGAACTGTCATGAAAACCTAGTCATTGCCTGTGTTTCATAAAACATTGCCTGTGTTTCTTTCTTTAGATAAAGCATAATTGGTTTTGGAAGTGCTTGTTGGTTGTTTGGTACTTTGGTTGGGACAATGCTTATTGAAATCAGGGTACTGTTGCTTCGTTATGCCGCTCTGTATGCAAATTTGTGAGCACACGTTGGACAGGTGCGCTAAACTGTCATTACTCTACACGTGCTTAAAAGACTATAAAAGTCTTGCCAGTGGAAGGCAGAGCGCTTCGCTTCTTGGGCAGACCAAGCGTCACTTCGAGAGCTCAGCCTTCGATTCCAGCCCCGCCCGCCGACTTCTCCTCCCGCTCTGCTTTTCGGACCGGAGTTGTGTAAGTCGCCGCGCCACTCACCTGATTCCTTCTTCGGACCCTGCAATCTTCAGCGGCCTTCTTCGGAGTCACTCTCCCTTGGCTTCCGAGATCCCTCTCCAGTTCCGGTCTCCGGTCTTCACTGCTTGGCGGACTTCCGTTTCCTGAACTGCCTTGGTCCCCGGCTAAAGCAATCCTACTAGCAACAAGCAAGTAAGATTTGTTTTGTAAGCGCCGATGCACAGAGAACACCGGGGTAAGAACAAGCCTTGCTAAAGGCAAGAGTGAACTATTTCAAAGACTTAAGACTTAAACAAACCTTGCTAAAAACCAAGGGGGAAAAGCATTTAAGGACACTATCGTGCTATTGTTTCCTTGTACCTATGTAGTGCTCATGATAATTTAGGAGTGTTCAATGTATGTGAGTAAATAGCAGTGAAGTTAACTGCATTACAAATTGAACAGTCGCTCTGTAAGACATTATAACCCATAGTATTTCTAGAGGTTATTAGGAGGTTCTGTGTTCTGTTCGCTTGTTTTCTAAATTCACAGAACCAGTTACAGTTACAGCGTAAAGAGCAAGCTGTGTAAGGTAAGACTGAGTTTTCGCATGCTGCTGTGTGTACTAACCAGTTGGGGACAAGTTGGGAGTTAGAGGTCAAAACTGAAGAAAGCAATCGCTTACCGAATATCTTATTGTTTCAAGGTGATAATACGATTGCATATAAGAAAAGACCTAGAACTTGCACCACGAAGTTAGGATTGGGCTATTTCTCTCTATTGGTATGTATGTCCTGAAATGTAAAAGATAGAACTTCAGAGGTAAAAGTAAGTGAATGATAATTGTTACTTTCTGTATTCCATTTACTCAACAGTATCAGTATTTCTTAAACTGTTCTGAGAAGCCCGGTAAACTTCAGGAGAGACGAACAGATTTCTCAAGAAGAGATCCTGTGTTGTTTTTCTCTCTCTCGCTTTCCCATCCCCATCCACCACCCCTTTCCGTCCCCTTTTCCCTTTCCCTTTAGGGGCCAACTAGTTGTGCCAAGTGTCTGGATTTCTTGCTACACTTGTTGGCTCTTGGAGGTATTGGGATTAGTCGGCTACAGGACGGAAACATCTGGACTCTTGCAGTGGCGCTTCTGACAGCGTAGGCACTGGCCTCTCCTTTCACACGTCACGCTCAGATGGCAGATGTGTGTAGTGGTGCATGGAGTAGGGCTCCCCTCTCATGCCAGACCTCTCTCTCAGATGACACATGTGCATAGTAGGGTAGGGAGAGAAACCAGCCTCTCCCTTTAGAATTCTTTCTCAGATGACAGGTGTGCGTGGTCAGTTGTACGGAGAGAGATTGGCCTCTCCAGTGAGGCAACTCTCTCAGATGAAAAGTGTAGTAATGTAGGGAGGGACTATCCTCTCATTTCAGATGCCTCTTTCGCGTGTGCGTAGTAGAGTGTTGAGAGACTGGCCTCTCTGCAGATACCCCTCGCTTTAATGATGGGTGTGCATATTAGTATGCAGTTAGGGGCTATCCTCTCCTTTGAGACCTCTCTCGCAGAGGACTGGTGTACAAAATAGTGTATGGGAAGAGATTCGACTCTCATTTAACACCTCTCTCTCAGATGACAGGTTTGTTGGGTAGGGTGAGTTGATGGACTGGCCTTTCCTTTCAGAGCTCTGTCTCAGATGATGGGTGTGAGTAGTTGTATGTGGAGAATCACAGACCCATCCTTTCAGGCCTCTCTCTCAGATGACAGGTGTGTGTAGTAGTGATTGGGCAAGGACTTGCCTCTCCGAGTAGATCTCTCTCTCAGATGACAGGTGTACATAGTAGGATGTGTTGAGAGAGACTAGCCTCTTCGATGATACCTCTCTCTCAGATGATAGGTGTGTGTAGTCATCAGTGATGTCATAAATGATGTCATAGAACATGTCATCGGGGATGTTACATGTGAGGTCATAAGTGGTGCATTCTGTTGTCACAAACTATATTTAATGTAACTAACTATAACTGCTAAATTTTTTTTGTATTAAACATTAATGTTGTCACTGAAACATTCTCCTAGCTACAATGTTATTTTTTCAGTGAATTGCTAGGGTATTTCTTAAATGAAATTAATTACAGTACCAATACGTTATAGTTCCCACTACTAGCATACGGAGAGAAATTGGCCTCTCCAGTCAGAACTTTCCAGACTATAACAGTAGTGTAAGGCATTATGACCTGGTTATTTACTCAATATGTTTTATAGCCTAATGACTCCTCCTGGTTGCGTACAGATCCAGGGCACCGGGAAACCCTCTGGGTAGCTTTTGCACCATACAAGTTCAATAAATAAAATACATATTAAAAAGAGTAGAGTGTAAGGAGAGACTGGTCTCTCCACTGACACCTTCCCTCAGTTGACAAGCATATATAGTAGTGTTTAGGAGAGACTTGCCTGTTTTCTGACACTTCTCTATTAGATGTTGGTTGACCCATCTCTTGGATAATGACTATGTGTAATAGGGTGTGGGTAGGGCCTGGCCTCTCTGCTGACTCATCTGTCTGTAATTATGGGTGTGCATAGTAGGGTGCGTAGAGGGACTATCCTCTCCATTAAGATCTCCTCCTCAGATCATGGGTGCGCATGGTAGGATGTTTAAAGATAGAGTGGCCTTTCCCCCGAGACCACTCTGATGACAGGTGTGCATAGTAAGGTGCATAGACTGACCCTTCCTTAAGACGCCTTTCTTAAATGATAGTTGTACATTTGAAGGTGTGAGGAGAGAGTGGTCTCTCCATTTAGACATTTCTCTCAGGTAACAGGTATATATAGCCGGGTACAGACAGGGCCTGGCCTATCTGCTCATGCCTCTCTCCTTGATGATGGTTATGAATAGTAGGGTGTGGAAAAGTACTGACCTCTCCTTCAGTGCTCTCCCTCAGAGGATGGGTGTGTATGGAAGGGTGTGTGGAAGGGCTAGCCTCTCTGCTTAGACCTCTCCCTGTAATGATGGGTGTGTGGTAGGGTGTGGGGGACTCTACCTCAGATCACAGTTGTGTATGATAAATTGTGTGGAGAGAGACTGGCCTCTCCACTGAGACCACTCTCCCAGATGATGGGCACATGTAGTAGGGTGTGTGATGTGTGCATAAACCCTAGGCAGCTACTTAATCTACTTTTCATTATAATTAGATGAATGGAGCCAGGAAAAACCTATAACATTCACATTTTCTATTGTTTATTTATGTTATGTGTAAAGTAAGATATCATATTACTTTGTGTAAATATAATACAAGGCATACATAGTCAGATTAAAGACAACATTTTATATATATAAAACATTTTCACAATATCCATTGATGCATTATGTTAACCATTTCTAGGTATTAAACTTGGCTAATTTATGGTGGATACATATGTCAGAGCGCGTTTCTGTGACTAAATCGCTTTCATCAGGAACACCACAGATGTAACCTAATTGGTCCTGTGAAAATAGAAAACAAAAGCGAGTATGCTTGGCTCAAATTCTTATTACATAAAAGATGACCCTTGTCCCCGCTATATAGTGAAATATCTACTTTAGAAAAAACTCACTTTTAATGATAAAGAAAAACGGAGCCTATGCACATAATGAGTGCATGTTAAAAATAAAGTAGGAAAACCTACTATTGATTATCATCTAAAACATTAATAAGATTTCTGACAATAAGGGATAGGGTTCAGAATACCCAAAAGAGGAGAAAGCAACATATTGTGTGAATGAAAATATCCAATTAGGATAGATTTTTACTTCATTTCCGGAACACCTCCAATTTTTCAAAGTAAACAGTAATGGAGGCCATCTCATTTCCAACATTCCAACAGTCAACCAACGATAAAGCTCGCTGTCACGAGACTCACAGATGCCTTTTGTTCCTGTGAGAGCTTCATGTCTCAGAGGAAAAAATGGGCCTCTCGACCAATTACAGGGCTTCATTTTAATATTTTGCTCTCTTGTGGGAGGCACCAGGGACTCTCGCTAGCCCAATTTCCAAAATATGTAATTATATTTTAACCATACATTAGTTTTAAATTACTAACTGAATTTACACCAAATAACAAAAAGCACAATCTATGGATCAATATCTAGGTTCCGGTCTAATTTGGTGTAATTCTGCCTAAAGGATTCTATGGAAAATGCACACAGATTTAAAGTTTTGTGTTTTGGTAATTCCACAGAATCACAAAAAATCTCTGCTGCGCTATGCAGAGTTCCGCGTACGGCCAGAGTTTGTCACTCCGCCCCTCTGGGTTGCGTTGGGAACACAGAGCCCGTACTCAGGCTCCAAAATGGTGCAGTAATGGCGCTACGTGATCCTGAAGTGTGCTCATGTTCTAAATCACACGCAAACAGCATCACGTGGACCGCATAGGTGCAGCCATCTTGTTTTTCTCCTATGGTGCTGGCATTCATTTTTATTTAATCTCTTGTTAATCTTTTTCCTCCTTTATTACTTTTCTGCCCCAAATTTTTTTTTCCAATAATGTGTGTCTTTGTGTTTGTGTATTTTACGTTTTTGCTTAAATTTTTGCATGTTTTTGTGACTTTTTGACTCTTTTCTTCTCCTTACTTCTTTCCTTATCTCGTTCTTCTTTACTTTCCCTTCCTTTCCTGTCTTAGTTCTTTTGATTTCCCCTCCCAGCACCATGGCAGAGGGGCAGCTTCCATGCGGGTGTTGCGGCTGCCCGCTGTGATGCCTTGGGCGATTTTTGAAAAGGAGGAGTTGGCAGCACTAGTTTTTTTGCAGTGCAACCTCCCCTCTATGCTGGAAGCAGGTGGCAGGTCAGGTAGCATCGGTGATGGGCTCCAGTGCTGCTGCAGGAGGAGATGGCGATTGCTCAGTTCTTGCAGGGGGAGAAGCGGCAGCAGAGACAGGCACTGGTAAGTCACATATTTCCTGCAATTACTCTGCTCACTAGCTATTGCCATGGCGTCACTCATCATCGTCAGAAAAAAATACTATGAGGTGAACCCCCCCCAGCTTTAGCAGCCACAGCGGTGGTTGGTTTATTAAGGACTCTTCTATCTAAAAATGTGGCAAAATGTCACATAATGGGCTGTGATGGCTTGAGGGATACAGGAAAGAACAGAAGGCAGCTTAAAAGAAAGGAGATGGTATATGAGTGAAAGGATGGGTGGGCTATTCTTGGCATGTGCCACGTTTAAGCATGCAAAATGATTCCATATCATATATTATGGTTTCCCATAATAGATTAATTTACACTTGTTCAGATTTTTCCATTGTGAATTGAACCGTGAGTGAAGAAGCCAAAGATGATGATGAATCGATGATCAGTGTAGTGGCCTCTATTACATAGAAAAAAAGCTCTATCCTACCTGTGTAATCACTCTACCATACCCCCTGCAGTAGAGCAAATCAATTTTCCTTTCCATGGTTCTTGCCCAGCACATTAATTTTTAGGAAACATTGTAGCGGGTGAGGCTACAGAGTAAAGGGCAGTCCATTACATTATTTTCTACAAAATCTACTCATGGCAGACAGAATGATGTATTAATACATGAGGTGTGTGACTGATGTAGTATCATATTTATTATTTAGCATTCTCTTTGGGCCAGGGCAGGAAAAGAAATGTATTTGGTGAAGAGCAGGGCCATTGGAATTAGATAATTGTAAAATAGACCTGCAGCCAGTAGCAAACAAGAAAAGGGGCTGGCTAGCAATGAGCAATGTTTCAATATTTTAGCACCACACAATTCTTGTACTCCATAATAGTGCATAATGCCTTACTCATGAATGAGAACTCATTCATTTTTCAACTCAAAATGTCTGACTCTGTTTATTATAGTTATTTGAAATGCCTTTAGAATAAAAAATAATCCAATCACTATTTTTTAATCCTGTGAGGTTTTTCTCTTCCAGTCTGCCTATTGCTTTTCTGCCACAGAGTCGCTGCTTTGTTCTATTGGGCAACATGTGTGGGTAAAAGAAAACATAAAATTGGGCTTGTGATTCTCCCAACCATAATCATCACATCAAATAAATTCCAATGGCCCTAGAGGAGCAGCAATGTACTGCTACTGTGCCACGCTGTTATTTAAAACAATTGTTTGCAAGAAGCATTATTTACAATTTGTCTTTTTTGTTTTTCTAAATGTAGCTGCACTTGCTGGTCCAGCTGGACCACCTGACAGGCAGGAGAGAGCTGCCCTTTTGCGGTGGCAGAAGCTAAAGCGTATCCAGCTGGAATACCAGTGGCTGGAACTCCTGGAAAAGGAGAAGGAGATTAATGGTCAGCGCCTGTGCCCCAGTGCAGGCGGTTCCCCTCAGCTTCCAGCCTCCTGGACATCCGACCACTGGCGTTTGCACCAGCTACTGCTGCCACCCCCACCAGAATGGCAACAGGCCATATAATGCAGCGGCTCAACAGTATCAAGGGCTGGCTCACCTTGATTGAGCAGAACATGGATCAGCTCTGGACGACGTCCATAATGCCCTCTTCTGACCCTTTTTTAAATATTTTTTGCCACTCGCAGTGAGGTTTCTTGCCAGTCGCTTGCCTAACTCGCCGCTACAGGAGTAGCTTGCTGCCTAAACCCGCTTCCAGCCCTGAAGGAGAGGAGGAGAGGAGGAATACCATCTGCGTGGCCGCAGAGGAGGCGCGAGGCGCGGCTCCGGGACTGCGAGGCTAAGCTATCAGCTCCATCAGCTGTTGCCTCTTCCCGTGCGAGCCGCGCCCCCTCCCAGTGCCCGCCCCCACCAAATCGCCTACAACTTCTCGTGGCTCCCGCTACGCGGGAGCCACTCGCAGTGAGGTTTCTTGCCAGTCGCTTGCCTAACTCGCCGCTACAGGAGTAGCTTGCTGCCTAAACCCGCTTCCAGCCCTGAAGGAGAGGAGGAGAGGAGGAATACCATCTGCGTGGCCGCAGAGGAGGCGCGAGGCGCGGCTCCGGGACTGCGAGGCTCAGCTATCAGCTCCATCAGCTGTTGCCTCTTCCCGTGCGAGCCGCGCCCCCTCCCAGTGCCCGCCCCCACCAAATCGCCTACAACTTCTCGTGGCTCCCGCTACGCGGGCGCCACTCGCAGTGAGGTTTCTTGCCAGTCGCTTGTCTAACTCGCCGCTACAGGAGTAGCTTGCTGCCTAAACCCGCTTCCAGCCCTGAAGGAGAGGAGGAGAGGAGGAATACCATCTGCGTGGCCGCAGAGGAGGCGCGAGGCGCAGCTCCGGGACTGCGAGGCTCAGCTATCAGCTCCATCAGCTGTTGCCTCTTCCCGTGCGAGCCGCGCCCCCTCCCAGTGCCCGCCCCCACCAAATCGCCTACAACTTCTCGTGGCTCCCGCTACGCGGGCGCCACTCGCAGTGAGGTTTCTTGCCAGTCGCTTGCCTAACTCGCCGCTACAGGAGTAGCTTGCTGCCTAAACCCGCTTCCAGCCCTGAAGGAGAGGAGGAGAGGAGGAATACCATCTGCGTGGCCGCAGAGGAGGCGCGGGGCGCGGCTCCGGGACTGCGAGGCTCAGCTATCAGCTCCATCAGCTGTTGCCTCTTCCCGTGCGAGCCGCGCCCCCTCCCAGTGCCCGCCCCCACCAAATCGCCTACAACTTCTCGTGGCTCCCGCTACGCGGGCGCCACTCGCAGTGAGGTTTTTTGCCAGTCGCTTGCCTAACTCGCCGCTACAGGAGTAGCTTGCTGCCTAAACCCGCTTCCAGCCCTGAAGGAGAGGAGGAGAGGAGGAATACCATCTGCGTGGCCGCAGAGGAGGCGCGAGGCGCGGCTCCGGGACTGCGAGGCTCAGCTATCAGCTCCATCAGCTGTTGCCTCTTCCCGTGCGAGCCGCGCCCCCTCCCAGTGCCCGCCCCCACCAAATCGCCTACAACTTCTCGTGGCTCCCGCTACGCGGGCGCCACTCGCAGTGAGGTTTCTTGCCAGTCGCTTGCCTAACTCGCCGCTACAGGAGTAGCTTGCTGCCTAAACCCGCTTCCAGCCCTGAAGGAGAGGAGGAGAGGAGGAATACCATCTGCGTGGCCGCAGAGGAGGCGCGAGGCGCGGCTCCGGGACTGCGAGGCTCAGCTATCAGCTCCATCAGCTGTTGCCTCTTCCCGTGCGAGCCGCGCCCCCTCCCAGTGCCCGTCCCCACCAAATCGCCTACAACTTCTCGTGGCTCCCGCTACGCGGGCGCCACTCGCAGTGAGGTTTCTTGCCAGTCGCTTGCCTAACTCGCCGCTACAGGAGTAGCTTGCTGCCTAAACCCGCTTCCAGCCCTGAAGGAGAGGAGGAGAGGAGGAATACCATCTGCGTGGCCGCAGAGGAGGCGCGAGGCGCGGCTCCTGGACTGCGAGGCTCAGCTATCAGCTCCATCAGCTGTTGCCTCTTCCCGTGCGAGCCGCGCCCCCTCCCAGTGCCCGCCCCCACCAAATCGCCTACAACTTCTCGTGGCTCCCGCTACGCGGGCGCCACTCGCAGTGAGGTTTCTTGCCAGTCGCTTGCCTAACTCGCCGCTACAGGAGTAGCTTGCTGCCTAAACCCGCTTCCAGCCCTGAAGGAGAGGAGGAGAGGAGGAATACCATCTGCGTGGCCGCAGAGGAGGCGCGAGGCGCGGCTCCGGGACTGCGAGGCTCAGCTATCAGCTCCATCAGCTGTTGCCTCTTCCCGTGCGAGCCGCGCCCCCTCCCAGTGCCCGCCCCCACCAAATCGCCTACAACTTCTCGTGGCTCCCGCTACGCGGGCGCCACTCGCAGTGAGGTTTCTTGCCAGTCGCTTGCCTAACTCGCCGCTACAGGAGTAGCTTGCTGCCTAAACCCGCTTCCAGCCCTGAAGGAGAGGAGGAGAGGAGGAATACCATCTGCGTGGCCGCAGAGGAGGCGCGAGGCGCGGCTCCGGGACTGCGAGGCTCAGCTATCAGCTCCATCAGCTGTTGCCTCTTCCCGTGCGAGCCGCGCCCCCTCCCAGTGCCCGCCCCCACCAAATCGCCTACAACTTCTCGTGGCTCCCGCTACGCGGGCGCCACTCGCAGTGAGGTTTCTTGCCAGTCGCTTGCCTAACTCGCCGCTACAGGAGTAGCTTGCTGCCTAAACCCGCTTCCAGCCCTGAAGGAGAGGAGGAGAGGAGGAATACCATCTGCGTGGCCGCAGAGGAGGCGCGAGGCGCGGCTCCGGGACTGCGAGGCTCTCTCTCTCTATTGGTATGTATGTCCTGAAATGTAAAAGATAGAACTTCAGAGGTAAAAGTAAGTGAATGATAATTGTTACTTTCTGTATTTAATTTACTCAACAGTATCAGTATTTCTTAAACTGTTCTGAGAAGCCCGGTAAACTTCAGGAGAGACGAACAGATTTCTCAAGAAGAGATCCTGTGTTGTTTTTCTCTCTCTCGCTTTCCCATCCCCATCCACCACCCCTTTCCGTCCCCTTTTCCCTTTCCCTTTAGGGGCCAACTAGTTGTGCCAAGTGTCTGGATTTCTTGCTACACTTGTTGGCTCTTGGAGGTATTGGGATTAGTCGGCTACAGGACGGAAACATCTGGACTCTTGCAGTGGCGCTCCTGACAGCGTAGGCACTGGCCTCTCCTTTCACACGTCACGCTCAGATGGCAGATGTGTGTAGTGGTGCATGGAGTAGGGCTCCCCTCTCATGCCAGACCTCTCTCTCAGATGACACATGTGCATAGTAGGGTAGGGAGAGAAACCAGCCTCTCCCTTTAGAATTCTTTCTCAGATGACAGGTGTGCGTGGTCAGTTGTACGGAGAGAGATTGGCCTCTCCAGTGAGGCAACTCTCTCAGATGAAAAGTGTAGTAATGTAGGGAGGGACTATCCTCTCATTTCAGATGCCTCTTTCGCGTGTGCGTAGTAGAGTGTTGAGAGACTGGCCTCTCTGCAGATACCCCTCGCTTTAATGATGGGTGTGCATATTAGTATGCAGTTAGGGGCTATCCTCTCCTTTGAGACCTCTCTCGCAGAGGACTGGTGTACAAAATAGTGTATGGGAAGAGATTCGACTCTCATTTAACACCTCTCTCTCAGATGACAGGTTTGTTGGGTAGGGTGAGTTGATGGACTGGCCTTTCCTTTCAGAGCTCTGTCTCAGATGATGGGTGTGAGTAGTTGTATGTGGAGAATCACAGACCCATCCTTTCAGGCCTCTCTCTCAGATGACAGGTGTGTGTAGTAGTGATTGGGCAAGGACTTGCCTCTCCGAGTAGATCTCTCTCTCAGATGACAGGTGTACATAGTAGGATGTGTTGAGAGAGACTAGCCTCTTCGATGATACCTCTCTCTCAGATGATAGGTGTGTGTAGTCATCAGTGATGTCATAAATGATGTCATAGAACATGTCATCGGGGATGTTACATGTGAGGTCATAAGTGGTGCATTCTGTTGTCACAAACTATATTTAATGTAACTAACTATAACTGCTAAATTTTTTTTGTATTAAACATTAATGTTGTCACTGAAACATTCTCCTAGCTACAATGTTATTTTTTCAGTGAATTGCTAGGGTATTTCTTAAATGAAATTAATTACAGTACCAATACGTTATAGTTCCCACTACTAGCATACGGAGAGAAATTGGCCTCTCCAGTCAGAACTTTCCAGACTATAACAGTAGTGTAAGGCATTATGACCTGGTTATTTACTCAATATGTTTTATAGCCTAATGACTCCTCCTGGTTGCGTACAGATCCAGGGCACCGGGAAACCCTCTGGGTAGCTTTTGCACCATACAAGTTCAATAAATAAAATACATATTAAAAAGAGTAGAGTGTAAGGAGAGACTGGTCTCTCCACTGACACCTTCCCTCAGTTGACAAGCATATATAGTAGTGTTTAGGAGAGACTTGCCTGTTTTCTGACACTTCTCTATTAGATGTTGGTTGACCCATCTCTTGGATAATGACTATGTGTAATAGGGTGTGGGTAGGGCCTGGCCTCTCTGCTGACTCATCTGTCTGTAATTATGGGTGTGCATAGTAGGGTGCGTAGAGGGACTATCCTCTCCATTAAGATCTCCTCCTCAGATCATGGGTGCGCATGGTAGGATGTTTAAAGATAGAGTGGCCTTTCCCCCGAGACCACTCTGATGACAGGTGTGCATAGTAAGGTGCATAGACTGACCCTTCCTTAAGACGCCTTTCTTAAATGATAGTTGTACATTTGAAGGTGTGAGGAGAGAGTGGTCTCTCCATTTAGACATTTCTCTCAGGTAACAGGTATATATAGCCGGGTACAGACAGGGCCTGGCCTATCTGCTCATGCCTCTCTCCTTGATGATGGTTATGAATAGTAGGGTGTGGAAAAGTACTGACCTCTCCTTCAGTGCTCTCCCTCAGAGGATGGGTGTGTATGGAAGGGTGTGTGGAAGGGCTAGCCTCTCTGCTTAGACCTCTCCCTGTAATGATGGGTGTGTGGTAGGGTGTGGGGGACTCTACCTCAGATCACAGTTGTGTATGATAAATTGTGTGGAGAGAGACTGGCCTCTCCACTGAGACCACTCTCCCAGATGATGGGCACATGTAGTAGGGTGTGTGATGTGTGCATAAACCCTAGGCAGCTACTTAATCTACTTTTCATTATAATTAGATGAATGGAGCCAGGAAAAACCTATAACATTCACATTTTCTATTGTTTATTTATGTTATGTGTAAAGTAAGATATCATATTACTTTGTGTAAATATAATACAAGGCATACATAGTCAGATTAAAGACAACATTTTATATATATAAAACATTTTCACAATATCCATTGATGCATTATGTTAACCATTTCTAGGTATTAAACTTGGCTAATTTATGGTGGATACATATGTCAGAGCGCGTTTCTGTGACTAAATCGCTTTCATCAGGAACACCACAGATGTAACCTAATTGGTCCTGTGAAAATAGAAAACAAAAGCGAGTATGCTTGGCTCAAATTCTTATTACATAAAAGATGACCCTTGTCCCCGCTATATAGTGAAATATCTACTTTAGAAAAAACTCACTTTTAATGATAAAGAAAAACGGAGCCTATGCACATAATGAGTGCATGTTAAAAATAAAGTAGGAAAACCTACTATTGATTATCATCTAAAACATTAATAAGATTTCTGACAATAAGGGATAGGGTTCAGAATACCCAAAAGAGGAGAAAGCAACATATTGTGTGAATGAAAATATCCAATTAGGATAGATTTTTACTTCATTTCCGGAACACCTCCAATTTTTCAAAGTAAACAGTAATGGAGGCCATCTCATTTCCAACATTCCAACAGTCAACCAACGATAAAGCTCGCTGTCACGAGACTCACAGATGCCTTTTGTTCCTGTGAGAGCTTCATGTCTCAGAGGAAAAAATGGGCCTCTCGACCAATTACAGGGCTTCATTTTAATATTTTGCTCTCTTGTGGGAGGCACCAGGGACTCTCGCTAGCCCAATTTCCAAAATATGTAATTATATTTTAACCATACATTAGTTTTAAATTACTAACTGAATTTACACCAAATAACAAAAAGCACAATCTATGGATCAATATCTAGGTTCCGGTCTAATTTGGTGTAATTCTGCCTAAAGGATTCTATGGAAAATGCACACAGATTTAAAGTTTTGGGTTTTGGTAATTCCACAGAATCACAAAAAATCTCTGCTGCGCTATGCAGAGTTCCGCGTACGGCCAGAGTTTGTCACTCCGCCCCTCTGGGTTGCGTTGGGAACACAGAGCCCGTACTCAGGCTCCAAAATGGTGCAGTAATGGCGCTACGTGATCCTGAAGTGTGCTCATGTTCTAAATCACACGCAAACAGCATCACGTGGACCGCATAGGTGCAGCCATCTTGTTTTTCTCCTATGGTGCTGGCATTCATTTTTATTTAATCTCTTGTTAATCTTTTTCCTCCTTTATTACTTTTCTGCCCCAAATTTTTTTTTCCAATAATGTGTGTCTTTGTGTTTGTGTATTTTACGTTTTTGCTTAAATTTTTGCATGTTTTTGTGACTTTTTGACTCTTTTCTTCTCCTTACTTCTTTCCTTATCTCGTTCTTCTTTACTTTCCCTTCCTTTCCTGTCTTAGTTCTTTTGATTTCCCCTCCCAGCACCATGGCAGAGGGGCAGCTTCCATGCGGGTGTTGCGGCTGCCCGCTGTGATGCCTTGGGCGATTTTTGAAAAGGAGGAGTTGGCAGCACTAGTTTTTTTGCAGTGCAACCTCCCCTCTATGCTGGAAGCAGGTGGCAGGTCAGGTAGCATCGGTGATGGGCTCCAGTGCTGCTGCAGGAGGAGATGGCGATTGCTCAGTTCTTGCAGGGGGAGAAGCGGCAGCAGAGACAGGCACTGGTAAGTCACATATTTCCTGCAATTACTCTGCTCACTAGCTATTGCCATGGCGTCACTCATCATCGTCAGAAAAAAATACTATGAGGTGAACCCCCCCCAGCTTTAGCAGCCACAGCGGTGGTTGGTTTATTAGGGACTCTTCTATCTAAAAATGTGGCAAAATGTCACATAATGGGCTGTGATGGCTTGAGGGATACAGGAAAGAACAGAAGGCAGCTTAAAAGAAAGGAGATGGTATATGAGTGAAAGGATGGGTGGGCTATTCTTGGCATGTGCCACGTTTAAGCATGCAAAATGATTCCATATCATATATTATGGTTTCCCATAATAGATTAATTTACACTTGTTCAGATTTTTCCATTGTGAATTGAACCGTGAGTGAAGAAGCCAAAGATGATGATGAATCGATGATCAGTGTAGTGGCCTCTATTACATAGAAAAAAAGCTCTATCCTACCTGTGTAATCACTCTACCATACCCCCTGCAGTAGAGCAAATCAATTTTCCTTTCCATGGTTCTTGCCCAGCACATTAATTTTTAGGAAACATTGTTGCGGGTGAGGCTACAGAGTAAAGGGCAGTCCATTACATTATTTTCTACAAAATCTACTCATGGCAGACAGAATGATGTATTAATACATGAGGTGTGTGACTGATGTAGTATCATATTTATTATTTAGCATTCTCTTTGGGCCAGGGCAGGAAAAGAAATGTATTTGGTGAAGAGCAGGGCCATTGGAATTAGATAATTGTAAAATAGACCTGCAGCCAGTAGCAAACAAGAAAAGGGGCTGGCTAGCAATGAGCAATGTTTCAATATTTTAGCACCACACAATTCTTGTACTCCATAATAGTGCATAATGCCTTACTCATGAATGAGAACTCATTCATTTTTCAACTCAAAATGTCTGACTCTGTTTATTATAGTTATTTGAAATGCCTTTAGAATAAAAAATAATCCAATCACTATTTTTTAATCCTGTGAGGTTTTTCTCTTCCAGTCTGCCTATTGCTTTTCTGCCACAGAGTCGCTGCTTTGTTCTATTGGGCAACATGTGTGGGTAAAAGAAAACATAAAATTGGGCTTGTGATTCTCCCAACCATAATCATCACATCAAATAAATTCCAATGGCCCTAGAGGAGCAGCAATGTACTGCTACTGTGCCACGCTGTTATTTAAAACAATTGTTTGCAAGAAGCATTATTTACAATTTGTCTTTTTTGTTTTTCTAAATGTAGCTGCACTTGCTGGTCCAGCTGGACCACCTGACAGGCAGGAGAGAGCTGCCCTTTTGCGGTGGCAGAAGCTAAAGCGTATCCAGCTGGAATACCAGTGGCTGGAACTCCTGGAAAAGGAGAAGGAGATTAATGGTCAGCGCCTGTGCCCCAGTGCAGGCGGTTCCCCTCAGCTTCCAGCCTCCT
Source organism: Lissotriton vulgaris (assembly GCF_964263255.1). Lineage (NCBI taxonomy): Eukaryota > Metazoa > Chordata > Amphibia > Caudata > Salamandridae > Lissotriton > Lissotriton vulgaris. Next base: position 40,560 of record NW_028240837.1, on the reverse strand, counting down.
GGACATCCGACCACTGGCGTTTGCACCAGCTACTGCTGCCACCCCCACCAGAATGGCAACAGGCCATATAATGCAGCGGCTCAACAGTATCAAGGGCTGGCTCACCTTGATTGAGCAGAACATGGATCAGCTCTGGACGACGTCCATAATGCCCTCTTCTGACCCTTTTTAAAATATTTTTTGCCACTCGCAGTGAGGTTTCTTGCCAGTCGCTTGCCTAACTCGCCGCTACAGGAGTAGCTTGCTGCCTAAACCCGCTTCCAGCCCTGAAGGAGAGGAGGAGAGGAGGAATACCATCTGCGTGGCCGCAGAGGAGGCGCGAGGCGCGGCTCCGGGACTGCGAGGCTCAGCTATCAGCTCCATCAGCTGTTGCCTCTTCCCGTGCGAGCCGCGCCCCCTCCCAGTGCCCGCCCCCACCAAATCGCCTACAACTTCTCGTGGCTCCCGCTACGCGGGCGCCACTCGCAGTGAGGTTTCTTGCCAGTCGCTTGCCTAACTCGCCGCTACAGGAGTAGCTTGCTGCCTAAACCCGCTTCCAGCCCTGAAGGAGAGGAGGAGAGGAGGAATACCATCTGCGTGGCCGCAGAGGAGGCGCGAGGCGCGGCTCCGGGACTGCGAGGCTCAGCTATCAGCTCCATCAGCTGTTGCCTCTTCCCGTGCGAGCCGCGCCCCCTCCCAGTGCCCGCCCCCACCAAATCGCCTACAACTTCTCGTGGCTCCCGCTACGCGGGCGCCACTCGCAGTGAGGTTTCTTGCCAGTCGCTTGTCTAACTCGCCGCTACAGGAGTAGCTTGCTGCCTAAACCCGCTTCCAGCCCTGAAGGAGAGGAGGAGAGGAGGAATACCATCTGCGTGGCCGCAGAGGAGGCGCGAGGCGCGGCTCCGGGACTGCGAGGCTCAGCTATCAGCTCCATCAGCTGTTGCCTCTTCCCGTGCGAGCCGCGCCCCCTCCCAGTGCCCGCCCCCACCAAATCGCCTACAACTTCTCGTGGCTCCCGCTACGCGGGCGCCACTCGCAGTGAGGTTTCTTGCCAGTCGCTTGCCTAACTCGCCGCTACAGGAGTAGCTTGCTGCCTAAACCCGCTTCCAGCCCTGAAGGAGAGGAGGAGAGGAGGAATACCATCTGCGTGGCCGCAGAGGAGGCGCGAGGCGCGGCTCCGGGACTGCGAGGCTCAGCTATCAGCTCCATCAGCTGTTGCCTCTTCCCGTGCGAGCCGCGCCCCCTCCCAGTGCCCGCCCCCACCAAATCGCCTACAACTTCTCGTGGCTCCCGCTACGCGGGCGCCACTCGCAGTGAGGTTTCTTGCCAGTCGCTTGCCTAACTCGCCGCTACAGGAGTAGCTTGCTGCCTAAACCCGCTTCCAGCCCTGAAGGAGAGGAGGAGAGGAGGAATACCATCTGCGTGGCCGCAGAGGAGGCGCGAGGCGCGGCTCCGGGACTGCGAGGCTCAGCTATCAGCTCCATCAGCTGTTGCCTCTTCCCGTGCGAGCCGCGCCCCCTCCCAGTGCCCGCCCCCACCAAATCGCCTACAACTTCTCGTGGCTCCCGCTACGCGGGCGCCACTCGCAGTGAGGTTTCTTGCCAGTCGCTTGTCTAACTCGCCGCTACAGGAGTAGCTTGCTGCCTAAACCCGCTTCCAGCCCTGAAGGAGAGGAGGAGAGGAGGAATACCATCTGCGTGGCCGCAGAGGAGGCGCGAGGCGCGGCTCCGGGACTGCGAGGCTCAGCTATCAGCTCCATCAGCTGTTGCCTCTTCCCGTGCGAGCCGCGCCCCCTCCCAGTGCCCGCCCCCACCAAATCGCCTACAACTTCTCGTGGCTCCCGCTACGCGGGCGCCACTCGCAGTGAGGTTTCTTGCCAGTCGCTTGCCTAACTCGCCGCTACAGGAGTAGCTTGCTGCCTAAACCCGCTTCCAGCCCTGAAGGAGAGGAGGAGAGGAGGAATACCATCTGCGTGGCCGCAGAGGAGGCGCGAGGCGCGGCTCCGGGACTGCGAGGCTCAGCTATCAGCTCCATCAGCTGTTGCCTCTTCCCGTGCGAGCCGCGCCCCCTCCCAGTGCCCGCCCCCACCAAATCGCCTACAACTTCTCGTGGCTCCCGCTACGCGGGCGCCACTCGCAGTGAGGTTTTTTGCCAGTCGCTTGCCTAACTCGCCGCTACAGGAGTAGCTTGCTGCCTAAACCCGCTTCCAGCCCTGAAGGAGAGGAGGAGAGGAGGAATACCATCTGCGTGGCCGCAGAGGAGGCGCGAGGCGCGGCTCCGGGACTGCGAGGCTCAGCTATCAGCTCCATCAGCTGTTGCCTCTTCCCGTGCGAGCCGCGCCCCCTCCCAGTGCCCGCCCCCACCAAATCGCCTACAACTTCTCGTGGCTCCCGCTACGCGGGCGCCACTCGCAGTGAGGTTTCTTGCCAGTCGCTTGCCTAACTCGCCGCTACAGGAGTAGCTTGCTGCCTAAACCCGCTTCCAGCCCTGAAGGAGAGGAGGAGAGGAGGAATACCATCTGCGTGGCCGCAGAGGAGGCGCGAGGCGCGGCTCCGGGACTGCGAGGCTCAGCTATCAGCTCCATCAGCTGTTGCCTCTTCCCGTGCGAGCCGCGCCCTCTCCCAGTGCCCGCCCCCACCAAATCGCCTACAACTTCTCGTGGCTCCCGCTACGCGGGCGCCACTCGCAGTGAGGTTTCTTGCCAGTCGCTTGCCTAACTCGCCGCTACAGGAGTAGCTTGCTGCCTAAACCCGCTTCCAGCCCTGAAGGAGAGGAGGAGAGGAGGAATACCATCTGCGTGGCCGCAGAGGAGGCGCGAGGCGCGGCTCCTGGACTGCGAGGCTCAGCTATCAGCTCCATCAGCTGTTGCCTCTTCCCGTGCGAGCCGCGCCCCCTCCCAGTGCCCGCCCCCACCAAATCGCCTACAACTCTCGTGGCTCCCGCTACGCGGGCGCCACTCGCAGTGAGGTTTCTTGCCAGTCGCTTGCCTAACTCGCCGCTACAGGAGTAGCTTGCTGCCTAAACCCGCTTCCAGCCCTGAAGGAGAGGAGGAGAGGAGGAATACCATCTGCGTGGCCGCAGAGGAGGCGCGAGGCGCGGCTCCGGGACTGCGAGGCTCAGCTATCAGCTCCATCAGCTGTTGCCTCTTCCCGTGCGAGCCGCGCCCCCTCCCAGTGCCCGCCCCCACCAAATCGCCTACAACTTCTTGTGGCTCCCGCTACGCGGGCGCCACTCGCAGTGAGGTTTCTTGCCAGTCGCTTGCCTAACTCGCCGCTACAGGAGTAGCTTGCTGCCTAAACCCGCTTCCAGCCCTGAAGGAGAGGAGGAGAGGAGGAATACCATCTGCGTGGCCGCAGAGGAGGCACGAGGCGCGGCTCCGGGACTGCGAGGCTCAGCTATCAGCTCCATCAGCTGTTGCCTCTTCCCGTGCGAGCCGCGCCCCCTCCCAGTGCCCGCCCCCACCAAATCGCCTACAACTTCTCGTGGCTCCCGCTACGCGGGCGCCACTCGCAGTGAGGTTTCTTGCCAGTCGCTTGCCTAACTCGCCGCTACAGGAGTAGCTTGCTGCCTAAACCCGCTTCCAGCCCTGAAGGAGAGGAGGAGAGGAGGAATACCATCTGAGTGGCCGCAGAGGAGGCGCGAGGCGCGGCTCCGGGACTGCGAGGCTCAGCTATCAGCTCCATCAGCTGTTGCCTCTTCCCGTGCGAGCCGCGCCCCCTCCCAGTGCCCGCCCCCACCAAATCGCCTACAACTTCTCGTGGCTCCCGCTACGCGGGCACCACTCGCAGTGAGGTTTCTTGCCAGTCGCTTGCCTAACTCGCCGCTACAGGAGTAGCTTGCTGCCTAAACCCGCTTCCAGCCCTGAAGGAGAGGAGGAGAGGAGGAATACCATCTGCGTGGCCGCAGAGGAGGCGCGAGGCGCGGCTCCGGGACTGCGAGGCTCAGCTATCAGCTCCATCAGCTGTTGCCTCTTCCCGTGCGAGCCGCGCCCCCTCCCAGTGCCCGCCCCCTCTCACCCAAAAACCATTTAATCGCCATCCCAACGCGCATCGCGGGACGCGCGCGGGACGCAGCCCGGGGCGAAGCCCGGGCCAAGGGCGGGCCCGTTGTTGCCCGTTAGTGCCCGATAGAGACCGGACCGGGCCATCTCCCTTTCATCAACGACCCGGCAACAAACATCATGCCAGCAAAAACCAGAAGCACCTCCAAACCCAAACCTAAATCCAAACATGCGCAGGAGTTAGCACAGGTAACAGGCCCCATCGACCTGTTCATATCGCGCGTAAACGAAACAATAAACCAAAGCATAGCCTTAATGGAAAAGAGAGTCTCAATGGATCTCATGAGCGCAAATGCCAAGCGCTCATCACTCGGTGCCATAGCAAACGCTGCATCCCCAATCAACCTGACCTCCCAAAACAGCTCACTCCCAGTGCCTCTTCCAACCACAGAACTTAACACCGTTCCATCAGTAGTCGATCTGTCAGTCACGCACTCTGAGTCGGATCCCTCATTAACATCAGAAGATCTGGAAGCAACCCCAGACCTAGCTGGCTGTCATACGCAAGGAGACACCCAAACCTCCACCAACTTACCTCAGCACGGTGAGAGGGAAAGGGCAACATCGGAAACCCGACTATCATTCAGAGGAAAAACACAAAGCTCACCCACGACCAACTTAAACTCTCCATGCTCCAACAGCATACTGCACATTCCCGACTGCACCCTCCCACACAAGCCAATATCCAGCAACAACAATGCAGCCGAGCAATGCAAGACCTGCAGAATCACATCACAAGTGCTAACCACCACCAAAGACCTACTTTACCAATACCTAAAGCCTATCCAGCTGAGTGTTAGAAACCTCGAGGCTCAATTAACAATAATATCAGCTACTCTTCTAGACACAAACACCAGGATAGACGTAAAGGGCCAGCGAAACACTACACTTCCACCAAAAAAGCAAAACCAAAAGCACATCCAGAAAGTAGCCAATTCTACAAATGCACCACCTGCAATACAAAAGAATCCTAATCCATCGTCTGTCACACCCAAATCACTAGTAAATTCGCTCCATTCCCAGCAGGAGAAACCACCACAACAGAAACCATTACAACAAAAAGCGCAGCAGGTAGATACCAAAGGGAAGGTCACGGCACGAACCCCATGTCCAGCACAAAACCCAGACCCTAGCAGAATCCCCCAGGAGAAACCTGACTCCCAGCCTACGAACTCCCCACCCCCCCAAAAAACACCTAAGAACGTAACGGAAATCACCCCGAAAAAATACCCCGCAGTGAGACGCCCTGCCCATTTGCCCCCTGAAGCTACTCCATACACTATAGTTCTAACAGGAGTACCCGAGTTAGTTGACGACACCCCAGAAACTGCTTGGTCACTCAAAAACAAGGCCATGCAGTGGCTTAGCATAAATAGACCTCTTGAATCCCACTTATCAGGAGGAATTACGTCAGCACGTAGGGTAGCCTGGATAGGCAAAACCAAGAAAACAATACGCGGTGATTGCATCATTGTAACATGCAACGATCCCGCAACGGTTGACTATATATGTGCTTGGCCACAACTCGAGAAAAAAGGGGGCATAGATGCTCGTCACCTTTCTCTCTTTTACCCACCAATGAAACAACAACACAACCCCCCTCCCTGGGAATGGCACCATCATCCCAAAGGCCCGCGGAACCAGGACACATGGCGTCAAACACCATGGATCCGGAGGGACTTCCCACGCGAGTACCTTGATAGGGGGGGGCCAAGAGAAAGGTATGTCGATAGCCAAGTTCCATACTGGCAGGACAGATCTTACCCTGCATATGAGGGTTGGCAGGGTTTCCCGACCCAAAACCGTTACGAGTGCCTCGACATGGTCGATTGACCACCCACTGTTGATCTTAACCAACCCATAGTTGCCTCCTTACACTCAGTTGTCGCCTCACACTTCCCAACCCCCGACAAGCACCAGATAACCCCCTCTAAACAGCCTGAAGCACCAGAGACCTCAACGACCCAACAAAATAACCCCTTGACCCTCCCCCCACCAGAGAACCTAGACACAAGTGCAGGATCACTCACAGAACAAATTCCAACCACCGAAATCCCTACCAACAGCAAAACAGTACTTGCCACCTCGACTGTTAATGAGGCCACGTCCGTAGGCATAGCTTTCTGGAATGTCGCAGGTCTAACCGGAAAAATAACATGCCCTCAATGGCTGGAAATCGCACGAAGCCACCAAATCTTGTGCTTACAAGAGACCTGGCGTCTATCCCCCCTCCATCTAGCGGGATACAAGACATTCTTCACCAAAGCAACGCCAAGCACAATGGGAAGACCAAAAGGTGGCCTCATGATCTATTTCTCCAACACCCTAGCAGTTAAGGTAAAATTAACAAAAGAAAGATCTGCCTTCCAAGTCATTCAAATCACACTCCATACCACCGCTTCGAGGAATATCTACATACTCATAAACTATTATAATAACATAGGCACACAGGACTGCTGTACAAATCTGGATGAAATGATGGCTCATATATCTACACTTCAAAACGCGAATTCAAGCGAGACAATAAAATACATTTGGGGAGGCGATTTCAACCATCCAATATGCCCAAACCACAAAATCGGGACCTGTGGCCTACAATCTGAATCCGGTAACCCGATTCCTCACTTCGCACACACTCAAAGCGGAAATAAGATGAACGAAATTGTATTTACTCTGGACCTCGACTTTGTAAATGAGCTAGTGGACCCGGCCCAGGAATTTCGACCCACCTTCCATGGGCGAGGTTGTACATCCACTATCGATTTTATCCTAGCCTCCAATACCTGCAAGAACTCGCTAATTAACTACAAAGTAGGGTCTAGTCCGATTAGCGATCACTATCCCCTAAGTGTGGAGATTACATTGGAGAAACTAGGTCCTTTCACAACGATAACTAGTTCCCTCGATCAACAAACAATCTCAATAAGGAAGAGGAACGGGTTCGCAATCAAATGGGCCAAAGTTGATCCCGAGGTGACCACGCAAAGGATATTTGAAAAAACGCACCCCTGGTTAAGGGACTGTCTGTCCGCAGAAGCCTCGCCTGAACTAATCATTACCTCCTTCAATAATATTCAAGGGGCAATAAGAGAGGAGTTAGTCAAATATAGGTCAAACAAACCAATATCCCAAACTAAAAGATGGTTTAACTCAGACTGCAGAAAGGCCCTTTCGGCTCTAAAAGAAGCCCTCCGGCAGGAACCAAGAGACGCCCAATTAATTTCATCCCGGAGGAAAGCGTACAATGAAGCCAGGAAAAATCGAAGGTGCCAGTTAAAGAGAGACCTTTGGTGCAAATTACACGAGAGCGCACTAAAAAAGGACAGCGTCACATTTTGGCAGACCATTAGATCACCCTTTTTGGACAATGATACTGATCCAAATCTACTCGACGTAGCAGTAACTGAGAACGAATGGGTTCGCCACTTTACAAAAATTTTTGGTTTGCCACCTGACACACCTCGAACAGAACGCGAGGCTGAAGCAGAGAATCATTTCCTTCCCACTAATTTACGCTTCACCGTAACCGAGGTCAGAAAAGCAATTACAGCGTCAAAATCTGGCAAGGCTCCCGGCCCAGACGGGGTACCCATGGACTTGTTCCTATATAACAGTGACTATTGGTCGCTAATAATAACCCGGGTAATGTCTGCAGTCGCTGAAATCGGTCTCCTTCCATCATGGTCATCATCCACACTCTTGCCAATATTCAAGAAAGGGGACCGCAACGACCCCGCGTGTTACCGGCCGATCTCCCTTCTGGATTCTACGGGTAAAATTGCAGGTCGACTACTCCTGGACCGATTACAATCTTGGGCCCAGGCAAATAACATCTTTACAGACCTGCAATACGGCTTCCAGAAGGGGCTCGGTACAGTGGAGCAAGCCCTAAATCTGACCCTCCTGGCCGGAAAATACGCCCACGCAAAAGATGGAAAAATTTACCTGGTCTACGTAGATCTGAGCGCAGCTTTTGACTGCGTTCAGCATGCAAAGCTGTGGGAAATCATGTCGAACCTTGGAGTAGATCCAGCGATATTGGCCTTTCTCAGGGGTCTATACACCAACGCAGAAGGCCGAGTGCGTTACGGGATCAGCGGCGACCTATCACGTCCTTTTAAAATCACGCGAGGGGTAAGGCAAGGGTGCGTACTGGCACCCTTCCTATTCAATCTATACACCAACGGGATTGAAAAAGCAATGTTGGCAGGGAGCCAGGACCTCCCGCAAATAGCACGCCGCCCTATACCCATCCTACTCTACGCCGACGACTCGGTCATCCTGGCCCGAACAGCCAACCAACTCCAACGACAGCTGAACAAATATGTGACGTTCATGGACTCTTTGGGACTAAAAGTAAACACAAAGAAAACATTCACAATGTCCATAGGAACCAAACCCGGAAATTCAAAATCCATATATATAAACAACACCAAGCTGGAAAAAACGTCAGTATACCCATATCTGGGTATACTTGTGGACGATTCAATGACCTGGCGAAAAGCCATTGAAGCCAGAAACCTTAACTTTCGTCGAGCAACATCAGCACTTTGTGCTTTCTCTAGGAAACTAGGCAAACCTGCTCCGTCGGAACTGTTAACTCTCTACTATGCAAAATGCCACAGTGTGGCGAGTTACGGAGCAGGCATCTGGGGTTACGGAAGCATCAAACAACTACAGGCAACGGAGAACGCCTTCATTAAGTACGTTCTGGCCCTTCCCCAAAGCTCCCCGATCTTAGCATCACACCGAGAGCTAGGGATGGAATTTGTGACAGACACCATACGCTGCCAGCCTCTCATTCTATGGCACCGCATATGGTGCAATCCAGAATGCCATGTAACACGTTCCCTCATCACAGACTGCCTGAGCCTAGCCCATCGGAGAAAAATCCCCTGGCTCAACTACGTTTTTAAATTTTTTCAAGATCTAAACCGTGAGCAATACTTTCTTGATCCACCTTCAATCGAAGATATATCCAAGAAACGACTGAAAGAACTTTGTATAGGCCACTTGAGAGAACTTCGCAATCAGGCGGAGATAGTGAAAACGCAAAATGGAAAAATCTCCCAATTGCAAACAGGGAAACCGATACAGCCCTACCTTACATTCTTTCTTTCGAACTATGAAAAGTTCCTACTGACTAGACTCCGGTTCGATCTCTTCTTTCGCTTGGTCTCATTTCCAGAACAGAACAATTGGTCACGGAACTTGATTTGTTGTCCGTGTGATGGGGCCTCCAAGCAATCAACGGTCCATGTCACATTGTTCTGCAAATACTACAGTGTGGCTAGGAAAAAATGGATTCTCCCCCTTCTACGCTCAAGCGGTTATAGAAACACATATCCAGCGCTTGCTTATCTCCAGTCGCCGGTAAACCCGCATGAAGCCAAAATGACAGCGACCTTTTTAAAAAAAGTAATGAAAATACGACAGGGCATTGTTTTATAAAATGTAACATGTGAACATCAGCTTAAAACTGATGGTTTTTTAAAAAATACTGTACTTTTTATGATTATGCAAATTTTTATAATCGAATAAAAGTTTATGAATCGAATCGATGAATCGAAATATTTTTTTTGGTGGGAGGGATTTGTTGTTTGTTTGGGCTAGGTGGGGAGGGTGGGTAGGGAGTTGGACATGGCATTCTAGAGACTTTGATGAACATTTTAAGTTTTGGGGCATGGGTCAATTTTGTTTGGGAGAGGGGTGGACATGTTGTTTGGGTGTAGAGGGTTGGTTGCTTTGTAAATAAATAAAGGGGGAAATATTTTTTATAATCTAAATTTATGCTTGAAGTAGTTTATTTTACTTTCACTTTGCACTGCTGCCTTCAAGTAGTTTTACGCATCCTGTTTATGTGCTTTTAAATGAAGATTAGAATATCATAGCACTTAGTTATAGACTCTAGGCTTATGCTTTTCTAACTATCTTGACCATTATGGGGAATGTTGCCATGATGAGATGACCGAGGCTATATTATGCAGAGGATCTAAATTATCTAGATAAAATCAGTAGCATTAAATGTATTTTTTACTAGGTTAATTAACAGCCTTACTAGTTGTCTTACCTGAATGATATATGTGCAGCAATAAAAGGGGAGGCATCATAACTTCACAAGCGAGGCCCCACTTCCAATTCCACCCAGGTGAGCTCCAATTTTAGGATTGTTCTGAATATTTGATTGGTGATTATTGATCGTAGGCAACTAAATGGAAGTGGAAAGACGGAGTAAGTGAGTTATATATATTTATCAAAGATTGAAAAACCATTGACACCACCTGAGTAGTATGTGATGATGATGCAATAAGAAAGCCTGATTGTGCTAAAAACGAAAAAATAGCAATAATAGTACATTTTGGCTAATGTGGAGCTAGCAGTATTATGTGTGAAATCCACAAGTAATCAAAAATTTACTCAAAGTCTGGCGTCGAGTCAGTCAACAAGCTTAGGTTAGGCATTTATAGTTAGGCAACGCAAGGTCTTAATGATGATGATGCAGACGACTGATGTTCTTCATTCTATATCTAAAAAGCTATGGACCATTCGTAATGCTTGCGTTGGTGTGGGCTACTGCTTTGAATATTCTACAGTAAGTTGTTGTTGATTTCACCCCAACTGCCCCACTAAGTGTTTGATCCTTTGATGGTGTAACTTAAGCCACAACTCAATAAATCAAACAGCTCGGGAAGAGGATTAAGGGTTTGATGAATGTATGGGTGATGGGATTTGAGAAGAAGAATGCGGACAAAAAGTAGAACAGGTAATGAATAATTGAGAAAATGGCATACACTGGACAGCAATGGCTGTCTGGCTCTGGTGAAACCAATTGCTGTTTATTTTTTGTGCATGAAATGATGATTCATATGTCTTGTCTTAGTTATTATTTAGTCTTTCACACAGTAATTGTAACTCATGTCAACAACTCTTTTTTTTTACCTTGTTTAATTAAAATTTTACGTCAAATTCAGGGGCCACTATATTGCATTTCACAAAATATGCAAAATGTCCTTGGAGCAGACTCACTTGCCAATATACCATGATGATTGATTAAATAATATATCTTTTTTCTTTACAGTCACTCACTGGGATGGATGGATCATCAGCGTCGATTTACAGAAGAACTATGGCCAATTTGTGAGTGGCAAACAAGTAAACCAGTCTACAACAACTACTACAGCAGGACTACATGTCTTTATATTCGTGGTATGTATTGGTCGAGGGCTAGGCAGTGTACTGTTGTTGTTATGCCAGGCATAGTCCACTCCAGACAGCAGTTCATGTAAAATTGGGGCTATATGGCTTGCTGCATACAACTAGATATGCTTTGTCTGTCTGACAAAGAGCCTAGGTAAGCTACATCAGGTTGCTTCACTCAGTGGTGCCTGCCTTGACCCTCTGCATGGCACTGACTCAAGCTTGGCCCAAACATCCGTTATGTTTGCAAAATTTGCTGTTTTTCGGTATTTCGCAAATCTCTCGAAAGTACTGAAAAATTGCAAATTCTTGAGCGGCAGGGCCTTGCAGACGGTCAAGGCAGGCACCGCTGAGTGAAGCATCCTCCTGATGTAGCATACCTAGTCTCTTTGACACAGACAGACAGAGTATATCTACGGTTTAGGGTTCAGTGCGATGTACTAGGGTTTTTGGGTTTAAATTGGTATGGTTCACGCTGATTCTAGGGCTCAGGCCCGATGCAGGCTCGTTCATAATGATGTTGGCAACGTTTTAGGGAGGTTTGGTGTTCTTTGGTCCAGAATTCGCAGAATTTTGGCCTTTTTGGGTGTTTTGCGGGCGCATATGTTTGGGTGAAAACTAAGTGAAAACTAGTCGTAGACCTTTTTCTTCTTCTTCTTCAAAGAGCACAGTGGTTCTATTTTGTTCTGCCTTGCTGAGATTCTTGTGAATCACTGGAACAAGTGACTGTCCAGGTGACTTTCAAGAGGATCAAAGTAGTGGAAGTGCTGAAAACAGCAATGTTTTGTGAATAGCACAATTTGCCATGTTTTGAATTTACCAGTATTGCATGTTTTTGGGGGGCTGTTTGGGGGTGTTCTAGATTTGTGGGGGAGGGTGTGGGGGTCTGGGAGCACTGCCGGGATAGCATAATTTTTATTGGAAGTGATGTGAAGAAAATCCATGGTGGGAAAGAGGAGTTAGGGCCTAGCTGCAGAGCGCCTTTGGACCTATGTTGACTGGTTCTCTAAACATTTTCAAAGTATGAGTTTTTGCATTTTTGCTTTTTGCCTGTTTAGGGGTGTTCTGCTTTTTTGCGGGTGGCTGCAGGGGTCTAGGGCCATAGCTCGGAAGGTCTAATATCGGAATCAAGTGTTTTGGACCAAATCCATGGTGAAAAGGTTTTTGCGTTTTTGCTCACTTGCCTGTCTTTGGGGTGCTGTTTGGGGGGCTTCTAGGTTTTTTTGGGTGGGGTTTGGGGTCTGGGAGAACTGCTGGCACAGTCTAATGTTGATTGCATTTGTTTTTCAGGAAATCCATGGTGGAAAAGGGGAGTTAGGGCCTAGCTGCAGAGCTTCTTTGGACTGAATTGAAGGTAGGCCCATTTTTGCTTTTTGTCTGTTTGGGTGTGTTCTGCTTTTTGGCAGGTGGCACAGTCTAATGTTGATTGGATTTGTTTTTCAGGAAATCCATGGTGGAAAGGGGGAGTTAGGGCCAAGCTGCACAGCGCATTTCGACTGAATTCCAGGGAGGCCCGAAATTTGCTGAGTCCCACTTTTTGCGGTTTTGCTTTTTGCCTGTTTGGGGGTGGTAAATTTGTTTCCTTCTGGGTCGACGGGTCAGGGGGCATTGCTATGAAGGTCTAATACCGGATAAAAGTGGTTTAGAGAAAATCGGAGGTGAAAAAGTTTTTTCATTTTCAGGCATTTCGCTCACTTTAGCGTTTTCGGGGGCTGTTTGGGGGGGTTCCTGGTGTTTGTGGGTGGGTTTTGGGGTCTTGGAGCAACGCTTGGTATGGATACTTTTGATTGCAAGAAGTTTGAAGAAAATCTATGGTGGCAAAGGGGAGTTAGGACCTAGCTGCAGAGCGCGCACGGACTGATCTGGGAAGTATGCAGAAATGTGTCAAAGTGCTCATTTTTCCATGTTTGCAATTTGGCTGTTGGGGGGTGGGTTAAACTTGTTTCAGCCTGGGATGACGGGTCTAGGGGCATTGCTGTGAAGGTCTAATACCGGATAAAAGTGGTTTGGAGAAAATCGGAGGTGAAAAAGTTTTTCCATTTTCAGGCATTTCTCTCACTGTAGCATTTTTGGGAGGCTATTTGGGGGGGGGTTCCTGGTGTTTGTGGGTGGGTTTTGGGGTCTTGGAGCAACACTAGGTATGGATACTTTTGAATGCAAGAGGTTTGAAGAAAATCCATGGTGGCAAAGGGGAGTAAGGGCCTAGCTGCAGAGCCCCCACAGAATGATCTGGGAAATATGCAGAAATTTGTGAAAGTGCCCATTTTTTTCTATTTTTGCTTTTTGGCTGTTTTGGGGGTTTACATTTGTTTCCACCTGGTTTGACGGGTCTGGGGGCATTGCTGTGAAGGTCTAATACCGGATAAAAGTGGTTTGGAGAAAATCGGAGGTGAAAAAGTTTTGCCATTTTCAGGCATTGCTCTAATTTTAGCTTTTTCGGGGGGCTGTTTGGGGGGTTCCTAGTGTTTGTGGGTGGGTTTTGGGTCTTGGAGCAACGCTGGGTATGGATACTTTTGATTGCAAGAGGTTTGAAGAAAATCCATGGTGGCAAAGAGGAGTTAGGGCCTAGCTGGAGAGCGTGCACGGAGTGATCTGGGAAATATGCAGAAATTTGGCAAAGTGCAAATGTTTCTATTTTTGATTTTTGGCTTTTTGGGAGGGTTAAACTTGTTTCTGCCTGGGTTGAGGGGTCTGGGGGCATTGCTGTGCAGGTCTAATACCGGATAAAAGTGGTTTGGAGAAAACCGGAGGGGAAAAAGTTTTTCCATTTTCAGGCATTTCGCTCATTTTAGTGTTTTCGGGGGGTTGTTTGGGGGGTTCCTGGTGTTTGTGGGTGGGTTTTGGGGTCTTGGAGCAATGCTGGGTATGGATACTTTTGATTGCAAGAGGTTTGAAGAAAATCCATGGTGGCAAAGGCGAGTTAGGGCCTAGCTGCAGAGCGTGCACGGAGTGATCTGGGAAATATGCTGAAATTTGTCAAAGTGCCCATTTTTGCTTTTTGGCTGTTTGGGGGGTTTAAACTTGTCTCCGTCTGGGTTGACGGGTCTGGGGGCATTGCTGTGAAGGTCTAATACCGGATAAAAGTGGTTTGGGGAAATCGGAGGTGAAAAAGTTTTTCCATTTTCAGGCATTTCTTTCACTTTAGTGTTTTTTGGGGGGTTCCTGGTGTTTTTGGGTGGGTTTTGGGGTCTTGGAGCAATGATGGGTATGGATAATTTTGATTGCAAGAGGTTTGAAGAAAATCCATGGTGGCAAAGGGGAGTTAGGTCCTAGCTGCAGAGCGCGCACGGAGTGATCTGGGAAGTATGCAGAAATTTGTCAAAGTGCCCATTTTTCCATTTTTGCTTTTTGGCTGTTGGGGGGGGGGTTAAAACTTGTTTCCGCCTGGGTTGACTGGTCTGGGAGCATTGCTGTGAAGGTCTAATACCGGATAAAAGTGGTTTGGAGAAAATCGGAGGTGAAAAAGTTTTTCCATTTTCAGGCATTTCGCTCACTTTAGCGTTTTCGGGGGGCTGTTTGGGGTGGTTCCTGGTGTTTATGGGTGGGTTTTGGGGTCTTGGAGCAACGCTGGGTATGAATACTTTTGATTGCAAGAGGTTTGAAGAAAATCCCTGGTGGCAAAGGGGAGTTAGGGCCTAGTTGAAGAAAGCGGTTGACACTATTTTTAACTTAGAGCTCGTTAGGGGAAGCAGTATTGCATGTGTTTAGGGGTTTTCGAGATTTTGGCAACTTGGTTCTGGGGTCTACTCTTGGAGCACTTTTCGAGAAATGTCTAATTTTGGTTGCAATTGGTTTGAAGAAAATCCATGGTGGGAAAGGGGGGGTTTGGGCCTACTTTACCTTCAAAGTACGTTTTGTCACCATTTTCCACTAGGCCTCAGACAGGGAGCAGTAACGCACGTTTTTTGGGGTCTGATTGGTGGTATTCTACATTTTAGCATCTGTGTTTAAGGGTCTGGGAGCACTGCTGGAAAAGTCTAAATTTGTTCTAAAATCGTAGGCTACACTACACCTAGCTTGAGGGGCAAGATCTGCAAAATTCGCCCAAACTTATTTATCCTTCGAAAGGAGACTCAGAGTACGCCCTTTCGAAACTATTGTACTGTCGATTCTGAAACTGAAAGTGTGACTTTTTGCACTACAGAGCATACGTACGTTATATTTTTTTCTCAGTGGTGTTTTAATATCACTACCTGTTTTTGCATCAACATTTACAGGGCGGCTTTCACCCTGTGCAATGGAAAAAAGGATGAAGTCAGGCTTCCCATTAGCGGCCCGCAATTCAGCATCCGCCAGGCAGGCAGTGGACAGGGTGTCTTCTGGTCACCAACATTGATCGACGGAGCGTCAGATGGAACGGAGGAGTACCGCAAATAAGAGGAATGGCTTGATGCATGCAACTTCCCAAATTCAGCAGGACAAGTACAACAACAACATACAGTAACAGCATCCATTCATTTCTACTTATCTTTTAAGTAATGTTATTGCTGTGAACTTCTACGAGTGTGACTCTGCATTTCTTTGCTCTCTGCTTCTAAATTCATCGCTCCAGCCATTGTATAGTTTTACTTTGCTATTTTTCAAACTAATTTAATGAACAAAGTCTTTCTCTGAGTGCAGAGATAGGAAAGTGAAAACGCATAATTGCTGCAGCCCTGTACAGTCACATGCTTTCAATCATTAGAAAGTACTACTTAGTTTAAGTAACCTAACCATCCATTAAGCAATCAACTTCATGCCTGCAGAAGTGCATGTACTTCCTTTATGTCCCTTAAAATATTTATGGATATCTTCGTATCCAAAGATTTGTTTATCTTCATTTGTTGTTTGACCATGCTGTGTTTTTTTTCCTCTCTCAACAAAACTTTCCCAAAAAAAACCATTCCCATCCAATTTCCAAACCCTAACCCTCTTCCCCCGGGCTGTGTGGTTTTCATTGATGTGTGAGTAAATGAAAGCAATAATTCCACACACTTGCTGGGGAGGATAAGGTCATGGCAACTGAAAATGAATTACATTTCAAGGCTGGTGAAGGAATCGAAGGATATATTCTTACTCAGCTTGACACAGACCCATGACTATTGGCAAATCAAAGCAGATTTTCATGGGCGCCATCAACTGGATTGATCATGAAGAACATCCTCCTCCTACACATGGCAAATGCTTACGCTGCTGTGTCCTTCACCTTCAGTACTATTTCTTGTAGTAGTAGCCAATGTCAAATTCCACGCAAGTAGTAGTTATACTTTCAATATATTAGCATTTGTAAGGCTACATTTTGGCACTGTTCTAGTGTACTGTCGTTGCTACAGTATCTATTGTACCATTCTAATGCTCTGCTCAGGCCAATCAAGGTTTCAATTTCTTTTTTTTCATATGCTGCAACTGCCACTGTGTACCACCACTAGTACCACCACAATGATGAACTTTCAACCGCCCAGGATTGCCAACCTTAATCGCCATTTGCCATGCAGCCAGCCCTGTGCCTAGCCCTATTTTCAAACAGGAATTACAGGTAAGATAAGCGTTTGGGGGGAGGAAAAATAATGGAGTAGTATGAGAGACGAGAGACTGGCGGTAGTACTAGTAAAGTCCTAGGACAATTGTATTCACTAACTCTGTGAGAGGCACTTACTGTTGTAAACATTTGGGCAATTACTTACACAATTTGAATAAAGAAGCCACTTAAGTTTCAGGAAAACAAACTTACAGTTAACCCCCCCCCCAGCCTCAACTGCAGTAAAAACACGTATGCTATGTTTAAGTTGAAAGTAATAATTATTTATATCCCTAACAAAAATAAACTACCCCGCAAGACCCGACTCACCCCTCCTACCTAACCCCAAAGAATATCCGTGAAATAAAAAGTCCCCAAAGTGCAAAAAACCCAACTCCCAATTCCCACCCCCTAAAAGTCTTTAAAAAAGGGCCAAGGGACAGTCTCTCCTTCTCTAATGCCGCCGGCGGCGTACTTTTTGGGCCAGGTGATCATGCTCCTTGAGGAGGTTCTTGGCAGCTGATTTTTGGGCTGCTTGGCGGTGGCGGGTGGCTGAGGTACCACAGCTCCGTACCACTGGAGGCCTGCGCTGACTGGCTGACCCAGGGAGCACAGAGGAGGATGCAGCTATCCTTGTGGATGTTGTGGTGGTCTGCGACTGCGTGTCCTCCTCCCCCTGGGCCACCAGCCGCCGATTTTCGGCGACAGTTGCCTCCAGTTTCCATTGCCGGGCCCGTCTAGCCAGCTCCTTCCGTGACTGTTTGGAAGGAGCATCTATATGAAGAAAGGAAAACATAGTCTCTAACCAATGCTCTTTAAGATTAACACAAAATAATTCAGCAGAAAGTTGTGTCACAGTAGAACTAGCAACTTGCAAGCACAGTACATAACATTTGTGGCCTGTATCTATATAAAACCCCTCTTCTTCATCCTTGCTCTAACATTAGTGGTAGTTTCAGGAATCAATTCTATAAGCACTATGGACTCACTACATTAGAGTCGACTATGACAGAACACCAGTCTTATTCTTCTTCTTCTTCTCTCTTGTTTAGCGAAATTGGTACGTAAACTTCTGGAAGCCGGCATAATGCCAGCGCAGTCAACTTGCACCCGAGAAAAACAGACGCACGCCATGATGACACAGGCTTGCGTTACTGTACCAGTCCAGTACATGCAAGTGGTGAAGCTCTAACTTTTCTATTATGGGTGTCACTGAAAATACTCTGTTACAAGGGCTACTGCTTAATTAATTTAACTTTCACCCTACAGTGCCAATGACTACTATAAAAGGAAAATGAAGAAGATAAATAATATGATAATCTATCCCTTCACATGATATGTATTTGATTACATATGGGATGACTTTAGGTGCTTTGCTTTTTATTGAGTGAACACTGATAGGCCACACATGAATGACAGAGTTGTACTAAAATTATTAACAGAGGTAGTGAATGGCCCCCATAATCGCCGGATATATGCTGTGCTTGCAATACAAAGTACTGCTACTATTCATGGTAGTATTCGGAAAAATTACAACTTCTTTTCCTTGCCTTTCCTACACTGGAACAGACGTGCGGGTGTGGTGTTACATGCTCTTCAAGGTAACACTTAGTTCATCCAGTGACCGTCTACTCTCTCTACATACACATATGCTATCTATGAGTCAGATAGTACCATGATCCAGGCATCCATCCATTCAAAGTAAATGTCAATCATTCTTCTTAATGTCCCAAGAGGACAAACCTTACTTTTTCTCACAGGAAAAAAGCATTTTCATTTTATTTTGGAAAAGGCAAGCCATGCATCCGTGCTTGACTTGCATTTGAATTTCAACCAAAGGATATATTTGCGCACACATACAGTTTCTGTTTCATCCACCCGGGTAGTCTTCTTTCCTTTCTCCTTCCACGCATCCTTGCTTCATCCTTCAACCAGCCATGCATCATATTCCCGGCCACCTCGGGCAGCATTCAAAAACACGTATCATTCTTTGCCAGTCATAATTACTTTTAACTCGCTCGTCCTTCCACACTTACTTACACCTTTCTTTCCCTTTTCGTTCATCCCATCCATTAAGTTCATCTCTGATCTGACTTGGATTCGCGAAAAAACTTTCACAGCTGAGTAGAAGTCAATTTAGGGGAGGCTACTACCTGGTTAATAAAAACGTACTGTACAACATATACACCCGTGCAGCGAGCACACTCTGCAGTCTGCTATCTCAATAAGTAAGGAATATAATAGCTTACCAATGCCCACCACTACCGTGTCATCCCCCACAGCAGCTTCCTCTGGCTGTTGCACCGCCTCCGCCCCAGGAGTGCCCACCTCCACGCTGGCCCCGGCACCGTGAATGGTAGTGCCGATGTTCCACCTAGAAAATACATTTCAGATTCTTAGATGCCATATACACCAATCCCTAGTATTTTCTCTAGGAATGAAAAAAATTCACTACGACTACACAAACAGATGTAATAATTTGTGACTGTCTAGTCAAAACTAAAAATTGCACTTTTTTCAGGGAAGGGTGTTGCTTGTTTTGCTACACTTTTTGGCACAACTGATGAATGCTTGCTTTTTAACATGCACTGTTTTTATCATAACAGACAGAAGCTTCCCTTCTAAGAACAAGAGCAACATCAGATCATCATCACTAGGACGGAGTCAGCAACGATTCAGCACCACAAAGAAGATTTGAAGTTCCAACCAGGTGAGGGCTCGCCCACAATTAATGTGTGAAATCACTAGGTACTTTTCCATTTTCAATCCACCGTTTACGTTGTACGATGAACTTGATTTTAATAAATGTTTTTACTTTTAATAAAGCTTTAAAACTTACATAGACTCTGTGGTTTTTAGTCAAGAGTGAGTGAGCGAATGGGTTTGCAATTTGCAAGCATGAGTCCGTGGCTCTGACAGTTCTGGACGCTGACTTCGTAGTCTTATGTCCTGGGTTGGATAATCATCATTGGGGATCAATCAACGATGAATTAGGGAGCTAAATGACTCTGTCACACTAGCTAGTCAGTAAGGAGATTGGGGGTTCAAATTCTGTTATGACTGAGGTATGTGGAAAGTCTAACTGCACCTATTATAATTGATAAACAATGCACTATTTAGTGTCCTTAGTTCTGTTTGTGCAGAATTGTCCATGCAACAATAGTAGTATGGATTGTCCTCCTATCCAATCAAAAAGTAAAGTAGTATCTTATTCTTTCTTGGTGGTCATTGACAGTTTATTGTTGGGAATTGTCAAAGCATAAACATTTAGAAGACTTCAATAGACATTATGGACAACCCAGAGTACTGCACACAGTGCATAGAGCTATTGCTGAATAGAATGGGAGTTTCGTTTAACAACTTTTGCCAACTGTGCAAGCTTAGTTAGCTACACAGACTGACTAATAATAATAATCTAGTAGTACCACAGGGAGTCATAGTAGAGGCAGGATAAGAATTTAGAAACAGTCTACAAGAAGATCAAAGACGATGTAGGAAAAATCGAATGAGGAACGTTAGTAAAAAATAGGTACTCTAAAAGATACGGAAGTATAATTATTAATATTTACATGAAAACTTACTGGGGCCAGCAGAGGAGCCCTCGTGTGACCGATCCTGGCCTTCCTGGTCCTCGTCCGCCGGCGCCGTTACCTCCTCCTCTGTCCTCTTGCCCCTGGGGGAAGCATGGATGATTGTTGTCAACCAAATCAAACATTTCAAAAGAACAAATAACAAATTATTACGGGGAAATAGCAAATAGACAACAATTGCACTACATTTATTGACCTATCTGATGTGGTCTACTAGGATATTAGTATTGCTGGATTCGCGGACCGTCGACTTGAAAAGTTATGTAACTCACTAAACCAGCTACAAAAAGGTTCGACTAGCACTGGCAGGCAGCACTTCGCAGCATGCGTGACAGACAAAGTCCATTGTGATTGCAGACAAGTGAGAACACTACAAAGTAAGTTTCCTACTACATAACCAGTCATTAAAATACTCAAACTATCAATCCACCACCACTATCTCTTCTTAGTGGCAGGTGTACAAAGGAAGGACTGGACTTGAGTCTCTAGGGGCAGATTTACACGTCCCTTGCGGATCTTTTGCTCCGTCCTTGCGTGAGTTTTGTGACGCAGCGGCAGCGCTAAAGAGGGGCCATGATGCGGGGTATATTAACAACGTGACGCATCTGGGAGATGCATCACGTTGTGAAGCCCTGTGCCATCAGGGGGCGTTCCGGCGCAAGGGAGTGCGTTCCTGCGCAGGAACGCATCCTAAAAGTGGCTGAGTGAAATCTACAAGATTTCACTCAGTCACTTGTAGGCCAATGCTGCGTCACTCAAAACCTGCGCCTGCTTGAAGCAGACGTACAGCTTGACGCAGCATTGGGGAGATAGGGCACCCCAGAGCATTGCTGGAGCTGCGTCGTGGTTGCGAAGCAACTCCAGCAATTCGCTGCCTTTAGGGCACAGCTTCTGTGTCGCTTTTGCCCCATGGTGCGCTGCATTGTAAATGCGGCGCACCCTGGGTGGTGGAGGCGTGGCGCACAATTACTGGTGCATCCCTGCTAATTTGCAGGGCTGCGCCAATAATTGTAAATCTATCCCTTAGTGTCTAGCATACATAATTACTCAGGCCAATGAAATGAGCAAAAAAAAATCGAAAATAAATAAGCATAGTAGCACCGCCACTAAGCAGGAGAGCAGTGCACCTGAAATGCAATCACGAAACATTTTGAAACATAATTTACCTACAATCTAATCGGCAGCATTATTGCTCTTCGGAAAAAAACAAAAATTTGCAATATGATAACACATAGAGCAGGAGAAAACAGAGTAGTGATTAAATAGCTACTACTAGTCACCAAGCCCGGGGATCTCGAGGCCTAGCAGGTCGAGCAGGTCGTGTTCGCGGTCCAGGAGGTCAGACCACCAGTGCGTGGCCTGGTTGTAGATGCGCCGGACCCGAGAGTGTTTATATATGGCCCGGCACACCTTGTCCCACAGCTTCTGACGCTCCGGGAGCCCGTACCCGGTAGCGATCCTGCCGCCTGCTGCGATGGTCTTGGGGAGGCGGTGCTGCACATTGTAAACTAGTGCGGCCACCTCCTCCACGCTGAAGATTTCCCGAGCTGTGACTAGCTCCCCCCGCAATCACCCGCAGGGGAGCCGGGTATGGGGTGCGGGACACTTCCCCTTCTCGGCTCCCTTTGCCATGGTCCTGCACAGCAGAAAGAAAAAAAAAAGAAAGAACAGGGAAAAAGTAAAGTAAAAAAAAAGTTTAAAAAAGTAGCTTTAAAAGTAACGAAAAGTTGAAAAAAACACAAAATGTAGATCTAGAAAAAAAGAGGGATAGATATAGAGTAGAAAAGATTAAAAAAAAGTCCAAAGAAACAAAGGATTGCACAGATGAAAGGAGGATTAGAAAGCATGCACAGAACCATAGCAATGAATGAAAAACAAGATGGCTGCGCCCATTGAGGATCGCGTGGGTAAGTTTGCTCGATTTTTCCCCCGCGAGTATGCAAAACACGCGCGAACTCGTATTAGCACGTGCACACAATGCGACATTGTCAATAGCGCCCGGAAACGGAAAAACGCACCGCGCACAAGATGGCCGCGCCCATGTACGACCGCATGGGGAACATCGCGGTCGGTGCGCTGCAAGCGGTCCACGAATAAGCAAAAAACCGGGCGAACACGCAAAAAAAAGAAATTCGCAAATTTGAACAAATTTGCGGATTGCAAGTTCAATTTTGAGCTAATTCGCGGCCCGCGAATCTCGTGAAATTGCAGATAAACTAATTTTGCAAAACTGAAAGCACTTAGCAGGTGCAAAAGTTCAAGCTTATTTGGAACCATTCCCTGTAGTGCTTCCTGAGGGGCCCCTCCAGAGTTCAGTTGCCTACTTGCAACTATTATCTGACCCTGCTCTGACCCTCAAAGCAGGGTCAGAGAATATTTACAAGTATGGCACAATGCTCCTGTAAAAAAAATTAAACTGCAATAGGAAGCACTTACAGCTAAGGAAGCAGGTGCCAGACTTGAAGCTCAAATTCAGTGACACATTAACCAGCCCCAAATGAATTCATCTCAGTTGAGGCTGGGAAGGTGTGCTTTGCTTTCCCCCCATAATCTACAGTGGTGAACAAGAGTGTGGTGGTGGTGAACCAGAGGGTGCTGTGATAAACCAGAGGGGGACAGTGATGATTCAGAGGGTGGCAGTGGCAAACCAGAGGGTGGCAGTGGTGAACCAGAGGGTGGCAGTGATGGACCAGAGGGTGGCAGTGGTTAACCAGAGGGTGACGAACCAGAGGATAGCAGTGATGAACCAGAGGGTGTTAGTCTTGAACCAGAGGGTGGCAGTGGTTAACCAGAGGGTGCTGTGATGAACCAGAGGATGGCAGTGATCAACCAGAGGGTGGCAGTGATCAACCAGAGGGTGGCACTGGTGAACCAGAGGGTGGCAGTGCGGAACCAGAGGGTGGCAGTGATGAACCAGAAGGTGGCAGTGATGAACCAGAGGGTAGCAGTGATGATCCAGAGGGTGGCAGTGGTGAACCAGAGGGTGGCAGTAATGAACCAGAGGGTGGCAGTGATGAACCAGAGGGTGGCAGGGATGAACCAGAGGATTAATATAAAAAGGGAGGAGTCTTGGGCTATTACTGCTCTTGTCGCAGCAAAAGGTCCACGCACGACGTGCCCAAATTACATGGAATGCAAAAGATTGTCGAGGTGTTCCTACTGAAAGGGAAGGAGTTAGTGCAGTCTGTAATGCAAGCGGATTAGAAAAGGGTAACCTGGTGGTCACCCTGGAAATCCTTTTTGTTGGACTTAATGCCCTCACACACCCTTTCAGGTGTCATGCTTCATAATTTGGGCTTGCTCCTCCTTGGGTCGGCGGTGCAATACCCAACGGGCAACACCTCATAGAGGGGCTCTTTGGCGGAGATCTTTTTCCAACTGCCGTGTAGATGAAGTGCGGGTATGGGGCCAGGATTCAGGGTAGATGTAAGTATGTGAAGTAAAATAAAGCTAGTGGTACCAGAGACAGTTTTATTCAGGAGGGCCACTGCTTTAATTAAAAACAATATCCTAGAGGAGAGTAGTGGAAAGTGATGTTTTCCACTCTCTTCTGGAGTGTGTTAAAGTCCGGTCAACATGTTTCTCGCTACTCTACAATTTACTGAGCGATTCTTCAGGACCAGGGGGACTAGTTAGAAGGTATCAAAGGGTATCTGTAACTATCTACACTATTGCCACAGACTTAGAGAGTGAGATGGCCATAAGCTTTGTCTTAGTAGTGTTAATGATAAGACCTATTTCCACACAAAATAAGCTGAATCGATCTAGCAGCTTTTGGAGGCCAGTTGGGGTTTTAGATATCAGGAGGGTGTCATCGGCAAAGAGCAGGGTAGGTGTTTTCATCCCAGCCAGGGATGGGGCGTCGGCTGAGTCCTCCCTCAAATGGGTTACCACCCCATTAACAAAGAGAGAGAACAAAGTCGGCGCCATCACACAGCCCTGGCGGACTCCCCTGCTCACAGCCACCCTCTCTGTCAACTGGCCCTGGTTACCCCATCTAATCTTTGCATAATTCCCCTCATGTAATTTCTTAATGAATTCCAGGAGGGCAATGGGGAGACCCATATCTTGCAATACCTGCTATAATTTAGAATGTGGCACTAGGTTGAAGGCCGTCTTAAGATCTATAAACGCCAGGTAAAGGCTGCCTTTCCCAATAGTCATGGTCTTCTAATATACAGCAAAAAAATCAGAATACCTGGTCTATCGTGCCCACTTTTGGTCTGAAACCCACTTGAAAATGGGAAAGGATGCTCTCCTCTTCTATCCACATCCCTACCCTAGAGATGATGACCCTGACAACCACCTTCTGGACCATGTCAATCAGACTGATCGGTCTGTAGTTGGCAGCGTCATCTCTCACACCTTTTTTATACACTGTTACCACCTCAGCTCCCTTCCACGAATCCGGGACCGGGTAGCCCATTGAAATCAGATTTATTATTAGGGAGATGAGGTTTGCCCAGGTTGCAGGGTCATTTAGGAGGAGATCCACAGGGAGCCCATTGGGGCCTGCCGCCTTTCCCGGGGACAAATTCTTAATAGCCGTTTGTACCTCGGTGATGAAAAAGGGTTCTTCAGGAACCAGTGGTTCTATACCATCACTGCAAGGAACAGAAGGTGGGGGACAGGGCTCGTCCACTCCACAATATAAATCATGAAAATGTGAGTTCCATTGTTGTTCCATTATATGATTGGTGATTGGTTCAGCTCCCTTTCCCTTAACTTTGTTAATTAAATCCCGAAATAGGGTAGAGTCCTTCCTCTGTGATGCCAATTTAAGGTCCTGCCAGTGTTGTTCCTCCCATTCGCGTTTTGCTAGCACTATTGACCTAGCATACTCCTTTCTAGCGGCTCTTACTATTGATGGATACTTTTTAAATTAGACATTTGTGAGACTGACAAAAACAAGGGCTTTCATGGTTGGTGAACCTGTGTACTGCACATTAAATGCAGGAAGGATAGGAAAGAAAGAGAAGAACAGCAAAAATGCAAATGTAACAGACCCTGTTTGGCATTGTGCATCACATGGGGTTTAGCATTTAGGGAGCGGCTCATGACAATGGATAGAAGCAATACGCCAAGAGGAAGAAAAGAATGAGAAATACATGCAGGCCT
This sequence comes from Lissotriton vulgaris, assembly GCF_964263255.1. NCBI lineage: Eukaryota > Metazoa > Chordata > Amphibia > Caudata > Salamandridae > Lissotriton > Lissotriton vulgaris. The sequence goes on along the minus strand of NW_028240837.1, from coordinate 15,119 downwards.
AATGCAGAAGCACACTGGCTGCCTTCACAGAATGGCTGCCAGTCACATAGCCAGGCCACAACAACAAGAAAGGGAAGACAGAACATGCAGGCCTATGGCAAAAGCACACTGGCTGCCTTCACAAATTTGTCACCAGCCATATGGCCAGGCAGGCCACAACAAGAAGCAATACGCCAAGAGGAACAAAGCAAAGTAGGCATGCAGGTCTATAGCAAAAACACTACTGCCACTACAACAAAAGGGCAATCAGTCACATGGGCACTTACAACAATAACAACAATCAGGAGGCCTGGAAAACAATGAACTCAAGCAGGCATATTAAGGTCACAATCTTTATAAAATGGCCTCTGGCCACATAGAGAGGCTCAGCGAAAGCAAATGCTGGCCCCTTCACAAAATGACCGCCAACCACATGGCCAGGCCACAACAACAAGAAAGGGAAGACAGACAATGCAGGCCCATGGCAAAAGCACATTGGCTGCCAGCCACATGTCCAGTCAGGCCACAACAATAAGAAACGGAAGACAGACAATGCAGTCTTATGGCAAAAGCAAACTCGTTGCCTTCGCAAAATGGCAGCCTAACTCATGGCCAAGCAGGCCACCACAACTAGAAAGGGAAGACACATAATGCAGGCCTATGGCAAAAGCAGTGCCCACTGTCTGCCTTCACAAAATGGCCACCAACCACATTGCCAGGTGGGCCACAACAATAAGCAATAAGCCAAGAGGAACAAAGGAAAGAAGACATTCAGGTGTATGGCAAAAGCACCACCATCACCACAAAATGGCCACCACCCACATGATCACTTACAACAACAACATGCAGGACGGCTGGAAAACAATGAACTCAAGCAGGCCTATTATGGACACAGACTTTGCAAAATGGCCTCTGGCCACTCAAAGAGGCTCAGCCAAGGCAAATGTTGGCACACTATTACAAACAAACACATTCACACACTGGCCAGATTAAGAAGGCATTCTAAACAACACAGCTGTAATACAACAATGCCAACAATGAAAATCCACAGGGCTAAAAAAGCTTTGCAAGTTACACAACAACCACACACATCCAAAAAAGGCATTTATTTAACACACATGAAAAAAATTGAAAACCACCCAAAAAAACACATTTTGCGTTTCATCCAATGCCATCCATGCCCTAAATGATGTTTACATTCCAAAGACACCACAGAAACAGTTGTTTCATGCACCCATGAGCGGCTCTCTATGCCTACTGGCTGAAAGGCCTTTTGGCAGACTACTGGGCTAGGGAATTAAATAAATATTGCAAATTGATTTCAAAAGATGGAGCAAATGTAGTGTACTTTGAAACATGTTTCCTTTATTAAAGAAAACTAAAAGAAACATTATATACATAGAAACAACTAGGCCCCAACTGAAACTACAGGCCACCCACCACAATACATTAAAAAAATAATGAAAAGTTCAAAAACATGTAGGTGCAATGCCGCAATCAAACAACCAACAACAATTTTGCAACTTACTTGTGAAATCTCAAATCCAAAGTGCTAAAAAATGAATAGGAGATGGACACAGCACTGGGAGGAGCCTGCTGGACAGGAACAGGAAGTTAAAGACACTGGCACACTTTCTTCCTCTTAAAAGAAAAGTAAAACAATAAAAAGGACTCATTGCACTAAAAAGTACAGCCAAATGTAAATCTGAGTAGATTTTTTAATCCAAATCCACATTTCGAGAAGGTTTTGATGCTGCTCGGCTGAGATTCTTCTCCAGATTGCAAATTCTTCGTGTTTGGGATCGCGATCTTCACAAACTTCCGCCAGAAGTCTGATGGCGCGCCTGAATGACATATTTGCGATCGCACACTCGCAAATGAATGGGGAATCCTATTGGCGATCGCAGGCAAAACACATTTTGAGCTCACAAACACAAAAAACCTCTGCTCTGGTGTGGAGGGCAGAGGAACTCTGCATTCTTCGCGAAACTAGGAGTTGCCAAAAATCAGCAACCACCGCAAGCGGAGCAGAGTTCTACGCCCAGGCTTACTAACTACCTTATCTCATACTATACACATATATTAAGGCACATTTGTAGACAGGACCAAGACAGCTTAACCTAGACATGAACCAACTAAATATACATCCTGAACAAATATATATATATATATATATATATATATATATATATATATATATATATATATATATATATATATATATATATATATATATATATATATTTTTTTTTTTTTTATTTTTTTTTTATTTTTTATTGAACAAGTCAAAAATACATTATCCCCCCCACCCAAAGGAAATGGAAACTTAACCGAAAACACTATGTAAAATGCTTAAAAAACGTATAACCTTACCTAAATCTCACACTAATCTATACCTACTGTAAAAATACACTTAACACTAACTAACATAAGGCTGAAAGAAAATATATAACATTATGTCCTGGTGGTGTGTGCGCATCTCGGAGATGTCCTGTTCTACATGAGCCACCTGCACATTGAGGTCCAAAAGACAATCTAGGGTCCCTGTTGGTGTAGCCAATGATCTGTCTCCTTGGTGCACCTTAAAGCGAAGCGTTGCCTTGTGGAGCAGATTGTGAGGGGGCACCTGGTTGTGGAGCTGAGGCTGGTGCAGCAGATTGACCAGGTGTGGCTGGTTTGGGAGCAGCAGACGGGTGCAGATGTTTGACACCACATCAGACACATGAAGGGCCTAGCATTTCCTGAGTGTCCCTCTTCTGACTTGATGAGGCAGGCTGGGCAGCATGCTTTGTCCACTTTTATTGCTAAATCTGGCATTGACTTCCACAGTCAGGATGCTCTCTGCACCCGGTACCTCCTTGCCTAACTTCCTCAGGTGACCTGTTGTCTGAAAAGAAAAACACACGTGACAATATGTAAGATCCAAGACAAATAACAAAGTTCACCGTGTATCGCAAAAACCCAAGTGTACAAAAAAACAGAAATGCTAAACTCTCATCAAATGTTAGGCACGTCCGACATGACTTGCACAGTTCAATGTGATTGAAAAAACGTATCAGAACCTGATAGTGATACCAACATGTCAATGTATGGCATGGAACATAGCAAGGGCAGAGCTCAATGATGCTTCAGACATAGACTCAGACTGTTGGAATGTCCTCAAGGAGACAGCTTGGCAGACCCATTGTAGAGCTAGGCCATTCCATATCCACAAAGACATAGGGGCATATTCTCAAGAACGTGTGATAACCATCGCAAAAGTAACAACATCGCAGTCTATTGTGGGAAAATTAAACTGGGTTAATCAAGCATTCTCAACACGGCGGTACCATGCGATAGTATATAGATAATGCAAGAAATATCTGCGTTGAAATCAACGCCATGCCACAAAAATGCGAAATGAGAACACAAAAAATCTTGCGATGAGACCAAAAAGCAGCAAAAACCAGCAACAGGCATGCAAATCGCATGCGTCTTGCGGGAAAATGCACCATAAAAACAACAGAAACAACACATCAGAAACAAACCAAAGTGCGTAGCAACAAGGATGCACCATGAAAGAGCGCAGAGGCCAACGCGAGCCCCACAACCCCCACAGACCACCAGCAAGGAACAACGGGGGTGGGGATGGCAAGGAGAAGAGGGAGAGAAAGACAGGATGCAGTCCACAGCTAAACGAGATCTGCGTCACTGAGGTGACAGAACACTACCATCAACTGACCCACAAGTAGACCACCCGGAATGCAGTCGGACTTCCGAGGAGGCCAATTGAGGAGGCCAAGAGGCGCTGGCATGATGTGATAACCTAAACCAGGCACAAACACGCTGCCAACTGGAAGTCTGCAACGGCGATAGGAGGTGGGAGTCCTGCACCACAGGAGGAGCTGGAGGAAACCGAGGCCACCGTTATCAGTGTGGAGACGGTTCAAGGAGTAGGGAGTACGGACACAGCTTGAAAGGACCTGACACAACATCAACAGGGTAAAAACAACCAGGCACTGGAGGTACGGGGGAAGATAGGCACAATGGCACACATGCATACCAGTGTGTAGCACGCTGCACACCCACAATGACCCTGGATCATGTCCCTGATCCCCATGGCACACTGCAGCACACACACATAGCAAGAACAACACACCCACATTGACGACAACGTGGTACAATGCACGAAGCTGACACTGCAGAACAGAGGACACAACTGGCTCTGCAAACTCACAGAAACATTCCTCCTACATCTGACAGAGCTGGAAATGGAAATGCACGTGGACGACCACACATCTGTCATGTAGTCCAAATGTACACTGTCCTGCAGCAATATTCAGCACTTGCTAAACACTCACAATGTACATTGTCATACAGTCTGCATGTAAACAAGAACAATGTGCCAACATTCATGTAAGCACAATGTCAACATGCATCTCCCCTTCACATTGCAGGGGGACACACAACACCTCCAGCAGAGCACAGAAGACAACACATCTGTGATATCAGAAAGGACCACCACATAAGCATGGGCGGAAAATCCGTTACGCTCGCGGATTTTGCGGATTTTCGGGAAATCCGCAATCCGCGAGATTTGCGAATTTCCCGCAAAATCCGCAAATCCGCGAGCAGCGGATTTTGCTCGCACTGCTCGCACTGTTCGCGTGAGTTCGCGCCCCGCGAATAAGTGCAAAATTGCAGAAATACGATCTTAGCAAAACTGAAAGTAACTACTTACCAGGTTCAAAAGTTCAGGCACATCATTAGTAGCCATTTCCTGTAGTGCTTCCTGAGGGGCCCCTCCAGAGTTCAGTTGCCAGTTGAAACTATTATGTGACCCTGCTCTGAACCTCAGAATAGTTACACATATGCCACAAAGGTCCTGAATTACAGCTAAGGGAGACAAGCAGGAGCCAGGCTGGAAGTTAAAATCCATTAATCAGCCCCTAATTCATTATTGTCAGTTGGGGCAGGGCAGGTGTTGTAACTAATTTTGCAACAATGAAAGCACTTAGCAAGTGCAAAAGATCACTAATCAGGGCGCACTAAGGAAGCAGGTGCCAGCTAAAAAAATATTCTGTGACACATTAATCAGCCCCAAATTAATTCAGGTCACTTGAGGCAGGGAAGGTGTGCTTTGCTTTGCCGAAAATAATGTACACTGGACAACCAGAGGGTGTGGTGATGAAACAGAGGGTGGCATGGGTGGGCCAGAGGGTGGCATGAGTAGTCAGAGAGTGGCAGTGGTGACAGAGAGTGGCAGTGATGAAGAAGAGTGTCCCAAACAGGCTGGACACGTAGAAACAACAAGTTCGCAAAACTTGCGACCCGACAGGTAAGTTCGCAAATTGCGAAATTGTAAAAACCCTCGCGAACTGGCAGAAACACGGGCGAACACAAAAAAAAAAAATCTGCAAATTCGCGGGAATTCGCGGATTTTGCGGATTGCGAATCCGCAAATCCGCAAAATTCGCGAACGCGAGAACCGCAAAATTCGCCCATGTCTACCACCACACCTAAGACACCGATGCCCTACAACAGCCCATGGACATTCCAAGCAACCCACTACTGGGACCCAGGCAGCCAAGCTACTTAGAGGAGAACACAGGCCCAGCAACAGACCACACAGCAAGAAGCACCCGCAAGCACAGCTGGCTCATGATTCCTCACCCACCCTCACTTGGCACCCCAATGCCAGGTGTCAGCACAAAGGAGGTGGCCGAACAGGTGTGGTTAGTGTCCGAACCTATGTAAGGCTAACTAGATCACATATGTTGGTGTCTATTATCCTTCAGGGACCAACTACACCCCACAAAGGAGACCCATACTGCCATAGAGACACATGCAGATGCACATTCACAGTACACAACCCCACCCAGGGGCAGACAAATAGCAGTCACACACCCACATTGGATCTGGGTACGATGGCCCAGGCCACTTCCCTTACAAATTGAGTGGGTGACGACAAAGCTACATGTCCAAGCTCCAACCTGCTGCCTGAGGTGACATGTCGGCGCCTGCTGTACACAGCACAATGTAATGTTGTAGGGCTCTCATGCAGACAAAAAGTCCACAGGGACACATGCAGATATTGTGTTGAACTGGCTAGGGGCAAGTGCGCCTGGCCCCTTTATTGTCAGGACCACATGTACAGTGATGCCTGTGCTGGATGTGTGTGGGGTGAGTGTAAGCCAGCCTGCATGGAATGCTTGGGCTGGCAAACAACTTGAACAGTGGACACCAGTTCAACGGAAACTGAAAACACCTGCATAACAGAGTCAACTGCTGAGCAATATTGAGGGAGCCGGAGCAAATACAGAGGTCACCCAACATGCAAACAGAAGTGTCCGTGGGTTGCAGTGCCCTGAGTCAGTGGCACCTGGAGTGCTGATCAGGCAGAAGATGGCATCCACGACTAGTGTGAGCAACTCCGTCAGTCTGCAAGTACGACCGTTTGGACCCTGGCAGTTGGCGGTTGGAGTTGGACCTGGCGGTGGTGGCATGTGCCTGCTGTGGTGATGCAACGTTTGGGCCGGTCAGGACTCAATTTGATGTGTGAGCCCTGGTGGGCCATAATTGAGACCGAAGGCAGTGGTCAGCGCAGAGCCACAGACACATGGCATTGATGACCCCTAGGCCATCGCCTCGGAGGCCATCCAATATCTCAGAGGAAGGGGTCCCAGACCTGACCAGTACAGAGTCAGTGGCCCCGGATGCACAGCAGCCGGTACAGGCATCCTGCCATGGGACCGTGACTTGGCGTGCACTGAGGTAGGGCCACGCAGACTGGGTGGGTCCTCATCAATGTTGAAGGTGAATGTGGCTGAGGGTTGTGGGGGACAGTGGAAGGTGTCCTCCAGGGCATGATGCGTAAGGGCTGATGTTATCCGGAAGCAGAAAATGGTGGAGTGGAAAGCGACAGCTTTGTTGCCAGAACCAATTCGGTATCATCTACATGAGGATGAAAACTAACCCCTAGTCCATAGACTCAGACCCCACCAATGTACGACCAGAGAGTGTCCATGAATGTTTGGGAACAGACTTAGTAGCACCAGGGCTGAGAGGGGATGTAGTCTGCGATGATGCTGGTACACTGATATGAACTCTACCATTCCTAAATCAAGACTCTTCAACGTACTGGACTGCAGTGTATGCCGGAGCCAGCGGTCAGCAGTGGCCCACAGCCAGGTGTCGTTGGCCCGCGATGCACAGAGTTAGTGACACCAGGGCAGTTGTCGGTCGTGTTTGATCACCTCTGTACCGATAATTTTTTTTTGCTCCTGACTGCAACGTGTCATCCTCTTACACCTCTCCTTGCATGCAATATGTTCTCTCTCATTGAAAAATTGATGCTCAGTTCCAAATGTGCGACTATCTCGACAGTAGTGTAGGTGGTAGACATTTCCAGCAAGGGGCCACATAAAGGTGTAGTTGTGATGCTATACATAAACTTGGTGTCACCACATCAAAGGGAGTATAGTGATTAAAAGTCTGCATTGCCATGTGTACCTGGCCATTACATGATCAAGACCAAGTTCCAAATGTGTGACCAACTTGTCCACTGTGCATGCCGGTGGAGAACGTCAACTAGTAAGGTGTACTGCAGGCCTTTGTTGCGGAGGTCATGATGTTCTGAGGTGGCTGCCAAGGTCACAGGCCTCCGGCTTGGAGATTGCACCAGCACGTGGTGGGTCCTCTTCAACACACGCCGGTGTCCACAGGTGGGTATTGAGGCCTGGTTGCGGAGGGGCGGCGGGCAAGACTGGATCGGGAAACAGCATCCCGGGGAGCAGCATGTGCACAGGATCACTGGCAACTCCGCTCCCGGCGTTGTCCTCACAGCAGGGTGAGAGGCGCCGCCCTGGCAGAGATGTTGGGCATTCCAGAAGGGGTACACGCCCAGAGTTACGTGCCTTTTATTCCCACCCTAATGCTGGCCTGGCGTACGCCGGGCCAGCCCACTCAGCTCACGCTTATAGTGGGGACGTAACAAGCTACATTTCCCCATTCTTCCGCACTGGCTGGGGTGACATGGTTGCGGCCACTGTCCACTACACTCCAAACACTAGGGGTGTGTGTAGACATGGATATGTGTGTGGTCTGCATACTGTAGTCTGTCCAGCACATCCATTCCACACTTGGTATTGTGTACATTCTCATTCATGGGTTACTTTCCTCCTTTGCACATGCATTGGCACCACCTCTTCCCACATCCTGCTATTGTGTGGCTGAGGTACCGTTCCATTGATGGCTAATGTACATGGCTAGCCCAGGCTCCCACAGCAAGTTGTTCTGTCGTGTCTGGTGGGTGTGCATGTTGTATGTCAACTTGTGACATGTGCATTTCCTGTGTTGTGAGTTGCATGATTGTAGAGTTGAGGTTTGTGGTGTGTTCATTAAGTATTGGCCAATGAGCAGTGCATTTCTGTGGGTGCCATCCTAGTAGTGCAAGTTTATGGACTGGATTGTCGGAAGGTGTAGGGCTCATGCACACTGCCTATGGGGTTGGCGGCAACTTTGGCGAGGATTCCTCGTGGTCCAATATTGCCTAGAAATTGGTGGGATACGTGCGCTTTCTGTTGCACTTATTGTTTGCAGTGTTGCCAGGGGGCACAAGTAGGACATGTGTTGTGGCCTTCTTTGGTGTCCCGGCCGCTTGTCCTGAGGCTACATCGCATCTTTTGTTCTTCAGGGGTGGTCCTGGGCTGGTCTCCCTTTTGTGGTGCAGGCTGTGGTCTGAATTTACACCAGGTCAGAACAAGTGTTAGTTTTCTGCTGCTAACACGCCTTATTGCATGTTTTGGGTCTTATCGCCGATCTGGCTGGTCATTGTGAATGTTGCAGAGTGGTATTGTCGCGACTTTCTGCACGGAAATGCCTACTCTGCATCTCATTAGCAATAGTTTACGGGGTCTTCTGTGACAATGTTTTTTAGGCTGCTATCCTGGGTAAACTGGTGCTATTGGCTGTTAGCACCAGCTTGTTAATGGGGTGATGAATTTATTGTGACTTTGGCTGCGATAAAGTGCTGTTAACTCTGCGATAGCTCCTTGAGAAAATGCCCCTCATGGTGCAGAGGTAGGAATAGTGCCAGACCACTAGGCACCACAGACAGTGGTACTCATGTAGAACAGTATAACAAATCAATGTTCATCAATCCACCACCATGTTGGCTGTGACAACACAGCTACACAACCATGATCCATGCTGTGTACATACACTGAAAACATCTGATTAAACGTAGCTCACAAATCTGCTTATTGGGTGAGAATGTCTCATAGTTATCAGGCAGTGTTGGAGCGTGTTGTTGGCCTGCTTGGCATCATGCTGTGCTCTGCCACTATGAAAACTAAAAGCTGCTAAATATTTACATCATGTTGTTGCAGCACTGCATTTCCGTTTGTGCGGGTGCAAAGGTCATCGGCTAATGCCAACACAGGCACCCAAGCACAATAGTGTACAGGTGTCTGCATTGAGCAGAAGCTTGTTTATATGCTGGAAGGCTCACCTTCTTGCACAATCAATGGCCTTTTGCTTTTTTCCATGCTATTTGCAGCACACATTGGAACAGCAAATATGATAGGAAAACAAAACACTTATCATTCTGGCTCATGTTTGAGAACAATTTTGCAATTGTCTTACCTATTAAGCACTCCCCCTTAATCACGCTGCCCTTCTAGATACGGGGCAGCATACCAAAAATGTGGCTTTGCTGTGTACCATTGCCCATACCTATCACCCAAATGATGGTGTGAAAGAGGGTCTAACAATCAGTTGGTCATTAAGCTAGGTTAAGTGGCTCAACACTGCCTTGTGACCAAGGCTAAGCCACGCTTGCAATCACAATATGGTGCTAAGTAATATTGCGGTGGCAATAGTGGCCTTGTAATATTCACCAATATATCAAACATTCACTAGATTTGAAGCAAGGCAGAGAATAATGTCAGGAATCAAATTTCTCAAAAACAAGAGAAATGCCAATACTGAACATCATTCAATCATCCGTTCGCAACAAGATCACACAAACCAATTGCTATGATTCACAAAATGAATTATTTCATTCTTAAATTGTTTTCAATTTTCGTTCTTTGAATAGAGTTTATTTTGAATGTTTTTTTTCAAATGTGTGCATATAAGAATGATCCTTCTATTTAATATACACAGGATTCACAAAAAATGAAATCAAGGAAAATAAAGTACAAATCACAATTACATAATACATATACAACAGAAGACCAACATAAAAACGATTTTTTGGCTCAGGTTCTATACAGTTTCAGCCTACAATAATATCCTAGTTCCCCTGACTACTATCTTGCTGGAGAAGGTTTATAGGTTTTTAGCAGAGGCAGAGGCCAAATAGTGCCCCACCTGGCCCACTTCCAACCCGATGTTTAATTACTAAGTTGTGAGCCACAGTGGTAAGACATAAATTTGAACACTTACTTGACCAAAAAAGAAGCTGTCAACGCGTTTCTAACCGTGATACGTTTCTTTGGGGGTTTTCGTTAGGACACAGAACATTTCAAGAGCTGAAAATTAAAAAAGAAGCGTAATTTAACATACAATACTCATCCACGCTCACTCCATAGCAACACAGCCCAATTTCTTTAACTCTTTACTCAATGATTAAAATAATTATGTTTGTGGATCATAGCATTGGTTTGTGTGATCTTGTTGTGAAGAGATGATTGAATGATGTTCAGTATTGGCATTTCTCTTGTTGCTGAGTATTGAAGGCCCGTCCTTACTGATTGAGGGCCAACCCCTTTTGTGCTATGAGGAATCAAATTTGGGAGCCTAACTATGTCTTACGTTCATATTGACTCATTCAAATAAGGTGTGTCTCTGGTTCATGCCACTCATCCAAAATTGTCACGGACACCAGCTCCCATCTTGTGTATGAGTCTGACTCTTTGGAGTAATACCTGTCACTAAAACCTGTTGCACCAATGAACTGATCATCAGTGACAGCTATCTCAGGCAAGGGTGTGATTGGATTCAATGTCTGGTTATGCCCATCACCAACATCTCTTAAATGTTTCCACTTCTGTATGTACACTGTGGAACCCACCTGTATCGGCTGGAGTGACGGACATCATTCGCATTTATGGCCTCAGTGAAAGTGCTACCGTGGGATCAGAATATTCACTGACCAAATTAGTCAATACAGACTAACCCAGTCCAATTTCATGTAACTAGCCATGCAACGGCTGCAATGTACACATGATACTATACCATTAAGGCATAGTCACATTGTGAATTGGATATGAATTCACACCTGATATCACAATACTACACAGATTGCTGGCCTATTGTGTGACAGTTTCATACAGCATTTATCTTGGCATGAGCACCCACAGCCAGAACATCCAAAGAAAATGAAAAGTAGGGACAGAATGGATACCATAGGAGTGAACATCTGATGAAAAAGATTTTATATGGGCATCCTTTGAAAAGGATATTGTAGGGTGTTGTTGTTCCAAATTGTTTGCCAATCAGCTCCAACATGTTGAAAATGCATGTAGCCAAAAAATGTGACATGATAAGGGTCAAACACTAATTCTCTTTTACAAGAGTGTCTACTTTTTATGGCTAGCACCAAATCAGCCCCCCTTGCACACTTGTGGCAGATTCCTACATGGTTGGTATGCTCCAGAAAATGCTCTATGACAGGGCAACACACTGAAATAAGCCGGATAGTTACTAGTACAGTCCAGTGATGAATTGAACAAACTGGGGATGTGCAACGTAAAGTCAAGAGGGCTAAAGCTGTGCTCCATCACTACATCATAAATATGGGCACAAACCTCAAATTAATGCTCTCTCATTAAACTAGAGGTGAGGTCCATGTGATACACACCCAGACTGTGTTCACCTACATACAGGAGCATTAACCTAACAAGTAAGCAATGATCTCCCAGCTGTGACACATGTGAAATAAAAATTGTATTAGACAGGACTTTTCCTATGAGTCATGTTCATTATTGAATTCATCTACATTCAATTTGAAGAACTGTAACAGTTATGTCTCTGTTCATGTTGCATACATGAAGGGATCTGCTTTGCCTGTCTGACACGTAGCATATGACCATTGCTGTCTTGTGGACTACAAGACAATCTTGCAAGTATATGTGATCATATTGCAACAACAACTTTAGTAGTGCATACAAAGGCACTATTTGCTGCCATAACGTCACTTTTCTTGACGATGTGTAGTCAATATGTGCCTAGCATTTTTCACAAGGGTATGTTTAGACACTTGACGTGGTTTGATCCCGCCTTGTGTATAAGGCAGCCTTTCACACAGCTTTGTGTGAAGTGTTCCTATGGGAGTGAGTGTTGAGATGGGCATCACATAACAACACCCATATCATATTGCAATGGCGCAGATACAAAAGGGTGGCATACATATGGTCCTGCATTTACATTGGGAACTGTTAACAAATGCTTATAGTCTTGCCCAATGGGGATAGATGAGTTATTCCATCAGGTCATGTGTTTTGCCGTGTGTGTTGCGTTGTGCAGCTCACATAGGCCCTTCCTGCACATTGCGAGTCCTCACAGACACATCTTGCTATCCAGTATCTATGTATGCTGCATTGCGCAGCACACATAGAAATGTGATACAGCACTTTCTGAGCAGGAGGGAACACATTCCTGCACATGGTCAATCATTCACATCAAGGCAGGCACACTAGCACAATGTGTGACTACATATGAGACTGTTACATTACACATTGCTGTGATGTTTGTACCAGTTTAATTGGCTTGCAATGCACTTGACCTAGAAAAATAGGCATTCCCTACTTGTATTGAAGATTTATGATGCTGCATAGTGTGCGGAAGCTTGACTACAGTTTCACATTTGACTATTTGCTTAGCTGGAGGAAAAGGTGTGCACATTTACCATGATCTGTGCAAATACACTTATGGGCATGATTTCAATAAGTTTTGCTATGCATTTTAGAGGTTGCAAAGCAGCAAATATATTTGGACACTGTATATTAACCAGATCCATTGTGATGTTAGCGACATATGTATAATACGTTGTTACATGGTGTAAGGATCAGCTTGTGGCAGACACAATTGCCCCTCAGCATGACAGTGATACACATCTTGAAGCGAAAGAGAAAAGTAAATGATGACTGGACAGTTAGCAGTCGAAATATTTGATGTAATTCAGCCCTCGGTCACTTTTCTGCTCTAAAGGCAAACTGAGCATACAAAGACACCTCTGATGAGGAATTGAGAACTGTATACACCAGAATGAAGAATGGAGCAGCCATGACCAAATTCTGCAGATGTCAACAACCCCGACAAAGCCAGAAATGTACATGATGTAGACCCAGAGTCCCAGGTGAAGAGAAAATGCTGAATTTGTGCTGCATGCCTATAAAGTGGCTCATTGGTAGCGAAAAACAGCAATGCTGCACTTTACATTGCGCAATACTTGCAACAGCATGGCATCCAATGCCTGGAAGCAACTGTCCCCATGGCTTTGAGACCATCCTGTGCCTTTGTATGAGACCTGGAGTGGTAGGCACAGGTGCTGTGGAGTGACTGCAGACCAACCCTGGAGGTGGTGCGTGTGTCATGCACAAGCCTGTGGTTCCCGGCCGTAGACAAAGATGCATAAGCAATCACCCTTAACTGGTGGAAAAGTCTGGAATGTCAGATGTAGAAACATTGCTGACATTAGAAGCCCTCATTTTGCATCTTGTAGCTGTGATCAGTCGAGGTACTCCTGACCAACATGAAAGGTTAGTCTGCATTACATGACATGTACCACCTGCTGCACTGAGGTGACAGGGGAGATTGCTAATGTTGGGCTGCACCTCTCAACATTATCATGCTGGAGGTGGTTGTGCTGGCCGGACGCTGTTGCGGGTGAGGCCCCTGCCCTGCGCAAATCTTGTGTGACAGGAGACCTCTGAGTATGCACCTAAGAGGGGCCAGTTGCACCTCCTGCATCTGGAGGATCCCCTGGACACTTGAAGTACACTGCTGTACATAGACTTAAAAATCTGGATTGTCAGCGGATTCTGCTGGCTGAGACACAGATTCAGAGAGGGTGTGGCAGTTTGATGCCTGGTGTCAATGTCCAGTTAGGAGAAGGTTGGACATTGAGCGGAGGAGGCTAAGGGGTCATGTCTGGGCAAGTGTTGTGTGCACATTGCTTGTACCACCAAGATTTCCATGGGCACTGTGGAACATGGAATCTGCAAGCCAAAGTTAGAATTAGGATTTGTAAACTTGGAGCTGCAGTTCAGAGAGAGATGATGCAACTTCATAGTGCAACCATGTTTTTTGTGGTCTGTCTTACACAATACATTTTCCTTTCCCTATGTAATTAGTTGTATATTACTTGCATGTTTTGGCTGTAGTTATTGGTTTCCCTATTTCACTTCACTCATGTGTATGTCAGTTCTCTGTCTCTTGGGTGTCAACACAGAGGACGTGTGAAGGGATGGGGAATATAGCCAGGTCTCCACATTTATTGCCAAGCCACACTCATGTTGTTAGGCATGTGACATCAATACTTTCTTGCCATTACATTGCAATGCCTATAGTTCTACATACACGTTGTTCATTACTGATGCCTTGCCAGTTATCCCATGGCATGACCTCTGTGTCATTGTTGGTGCAGCTGAAAATATAGCATTGTTAGATCTGTGCAGTGTTGAATGGCTTATTTGTCTGTACAGTGACACATGTGTCAGCTAGGGAGGTTTTGTCACTGGCTAATGCTGAATAAATGGGTATGCTTGGTGTTAAAAGCAGTCCCTGCACTGTAATGATACATATGTTAGTCTGGCTCTACTATCCTTTGATTCTTCATCCCCCACATCTGAGAGCTGATCCAGTCCACCATTGTCTTGTATCTTTTGTCAGTTACCTTTTTTCCAGTGGCTCAGATTACACAGCGATGAGGTGTTTCAAAGATGTTAAATGGATTAGATATGTGTGGCCCCAGCTACAACAATGCAACAGATACACATTGTATGGTATACTACACCTTTGTGTGAAAATGCACTTGATTGCGCTCAGGAGGCCACATAACAAGCACTTTTTAATTCTCAATGATAAACCATATGCAGTCAGAATTTCAGATTCCCAAAACATTTGCACATTACCACTCTTACTTTAGTTGGTGT
>NW_028240836.1:0-78880 GCF_964263255.1 Lissotriton vulgaris | reverse complement strand
ATTTGATTTGCGGCGGGGCATTTAACAAGCCTAGGACCAATTCTACCATTTCTAAAGTAAGCATTAAGCGACGCCCGCAAGTAACATTGTAACAGGAATAAAGAACGTAAGAACCCGTTTGGTGTAGCAAAACAGAATATGCACAATTGCCAAGTGGTTGAAAAAAATCCACTTCCTGGCTTTTAACCAACTAACCTGAACAACCGTCCAAGTACACTTTATGGTGCGGTGCCCTTTTCCGTTATATTAACCCAATTAGGTCGGCCACAGGGCGCCCTCCCTATACACAAAAAATAGCTTAAACATGTAATCAGGGGGTTTTGCCATGCATTAAACCAGGAAAGAAATGTGCCTCACAACAAGATTCGGAGTGAAGGTTGGAGCTTCCTTCCAAATTTTAGCGAGAGATTCTCTCCCCTCTGAGATGGCCACTGCAAAGCACGACTTGCTTTGAATGGGCAAAGCTAGATAGGGGTTAAGAAGCTAACAAGACTAAATATAACAAAAGAAGCACAGAGATACCCAACTCTTAATAGGGAGCCATTAAATAAACCTACACTCTGCAATCCAAGTCCACCTACAGCACTGATTAAACAGCAGAGACAATGCACGCATTTACTCCACAACTTGTTACAATCATGCACATCCACTTATAAGAAAATCAGTTTTTTATTTGTACCAAGTACAGGTACTCGGAAATTACTGGTTTTAAAGTTGGCAGCTAGATGCTAAATTATAAAGACGCAACTCGATGTGATAATTATGTAATGCCCCAAATTACAACAAACGGCTGCTAAAAGCTAGACAAACATACCTTGTTAACCCCTTCACTGCGGCGGCTATTCCGCCACAGTGCTAAGGGGGCGGGGCGGCCGCGCGGCGGCCGCGCGCCGGCCGCATGCTGGTGACGGAACCGCTCCGTCACCAGCCTCGGTTGAGCTGTGCTCATGACGGAGCGGTTCCGTCATGGCCCGCCCCGCTCAATGGAACGCTCAGCGCAGGCCACGGAATTCACGCCGCGCAGGCGCGCCGAGCGGGCCATGACGGAACCGCTCCGTCATCAGCACAGTGCACCCGCAGCTGATGACGGAGCGGTTCCGTCATCAGCGTCCAAGGAGTTAAAGTAAGTCCACAGCAGAAGGACCCCGCACGTACTGAAAAGACATCACGGATTGATCAGTGCACACTATTTCTCTCTCTGCGTTTGCTGAAGGCTGAGCTATCACAGTGACCATTATAGCGCTCACCACCAATTAGCGCTATGCCACGATTAATAGTTTGCACTTTGTGCTTTTAGACGCTATATTTACTTAAACCTTTGAAATTGCATATCTCTGCTTCTACTGATTGGATTTTTGTCATTCTTATTTCATTTTATTTACTAGAATTTACTCTGTGTCGAAATTGGTTTGGGATTTTTCATATGTTTTATTTTCATTTTATGACTGTTTGTGTGCTGCATGAATACTATAGACATTGCCTCTAAGTTCAGCCTGACTTCTTTTGTGCCAAGCTACCAGAATGTTAAGCACAGGTTAATTTAGTGACTTTTGTGGTGCACCCTAAAAAGGATTGTGGTTGTTGCTTGAGTAGGGTATTCACACCCCCTCAATCAAGAACCCAATTTTTTTCAATAATCAATCAAGACCAAAGCACATTTTCCTCTTAAACCTCAATGGTTGAAAGGACTACAGACATCTAAACCCAGTTTTTTCCATGGACTATCATGATATTTAATCTGGACATTAACATATTCTCTAACAGCACACGATTTGCCACTAATTATGCTATTATAGCAATTCCTTACTTGCCTTTCTATGTCCCTATCCCTTTCTATGTCCCTATATATGCTCACTGTCGCTCTCTTCCAAACATCACATTCTAACACAGGATTCTTCTGCATTGTGCCTTCAAAGTAGCATTACTATTTACACAGAATACTAAGCTCGGGAGCCAATCTGACTTACATCTTTTGCCCATTAGTCTACTGCGTTCAGCTCTGGACAAACCCAAAGAGCACAGTTTTTAGAGCCACAATGAGAGATTTATTATCCAGGGAGGGAGCTTTCTATCTCACTTGGTTGATGTGCATTTAAATATCTTTGCTTTAGTATTATATTCAGAAATATTATAGTGGTTAATTTGTCCCAGAGGATGCTGGTGGGCTCCACCAGTACATAGTTTGGGCACTAGGACTCTCTTTTTTTGTCCCTCCCATTTTCCTGAGCCACTTCTAGTGAGCTGCTTTAAATTGTCCTGGGGCTGTAGCCAGGGTTTACACCCAGGCCCACCTAGGCATTTCTTTGTTGGCTGTGCGGGTGACAGTAAGTAATGGCATTACCTCCTAATCATCAACCTTGTGCCGTTACCTAGTCCCATTTTGAGTAGTAGGAATTAAATCAGTGGAAGCCAGGCCGGTCTGTCAGGTGGGCAGATTCCGGCAAGTGAAGAAAAGTTGAGGCCATGTCTGTGCTTCTTCTGAGCCTTTGGAAGCTGGCTCAAAGTCATTAGGCCATTTGTTCTCCTGTGTGGGACAGAATGGACCCTGGCAGTGTTAATAAGTATATTTGATTTTTAGCACAAAAGTTGTTTTTTGAATGTGAATAGAATGCCAGTGTATGGTTTTGATTTCAAATGTGTTAACTGCGTTTAATATACATATGCAGTACTAGACAAAATGTGTTTTGTTATTTATCCATTTCAGTATTTGATATGGTAATCGGTGGCACTGGAATAATTTTCAGAGTGCGGGTGCAGGACAGTGGTTTTAGTTCTCCAAACTTATAGAGCATTGGAAAAATCCTAGTTTGACTAAACATGCATGTCCAACAAATGAGCAAAAACATTTAAGCTAATGTATGTTCTTTTGTGTCTCTGAAAAGTGGGAGGGCGAAGTTGTTCTCCCAATATTTTGTACCTAAAGGTGGGGCCAAAATTCATTTTGAGTTCATATAGCTTAAGATGTGAATATCATGTGGCATGGTAATATATAAGGTCTCATTTGAATGTCCGTCAGACAGCTTCTGTTCTGCAGTCGGAGGCTTTCCAACTGACATCCAAGGTTTGACTTGCGACCTCTTAATAACAATGTAGGTGGTTGGAAGTCAAACCGGTCGGTCATTCCAGCTGGCCTCTGATGGACTCAAGGAGCCCGTTGGCCAGTCGCATAGAGAAATGGGAGTTTGTGACTGCACCATGTGCAGTTGCATTGTAATTAGATGGTCAGAACTCTGATCGGTCGGTTCCAACACCAAAATGGTGTTGGGCAGACGAAAGTCCACCCAACATCATAATAAGGCCCTTACTCATTAAGAAAGTAAACGTTCCATGTAGATGACATCTTGTTGTGGATAATAAATCGTCAGAAATGATGACAGTGCACCTGCTTCAAAGTCTTACTTGAGAAAGAGACAGGTCTTGTTAATTATCAAAAGAGAAATACAGGCCATTGGTAGAATTGGGTTAGGTTCTAAAATAGAGGACAAATACTTTGAGGAATACAGCACTGAGAACATAGTGCTCAAAATAGTGTAGGTTCAGTGGAAATAAGGGCCATATTAGAACCGTTAAATGGTATAAAGCCAATGCAATCCAAAAATTCTTTATTTCGGCCATATAGACCATAAAAGATACAATACAAAACACAATACATACATTTAAAATACATTTTTAAGAAAATACATTGTGTAAAATTCCCTGCTCGTCCAGCGGGGAATAGGAAGTGTCATAACAGTATCCATGGTTTAGGGGGCTTTTTTCTTTCTGATTAGCTATACTGCCATTAGAAATTTGGATATGGCGAACACAATGTGACCCAAAGTGCTGGTTTTCATTACTCTAAATGCCTGTGAGTACTTGCTGAACCCCAGGTTTCTACAGAGCGGCGCTATCCAATATTTTCTAGGTCTATGATAGGCAGCGCACACAAACATGATGTGGAGGTCATCTTCCTCATGGATGTTACAGCATGGACACATTTTGTCACCCCCCTTGGCCCATTTGTGGGTAAATTTTTTGGTGGGGAGTGTACCTAACCTCCATTGTACAAACAATTTCCTCGCCAGGATAGGGAAAAAAAAATCCATAAAAGATTCAAATACATAAGAATTTTTGGATTCCAGGAATCGTGCGGTAAGGGTGCCGCTATTTTGAGCATTCATCAGAAGTGAAAGGCTCTTGTCTTTATAGATTTGAGTCAAGGCTTTACGTGAGATCCTTTGGCAGCCTCGCACGGGATCCTCCCATAGCTCAAATAGGTTCATGGTGAGCAATTCATTTTTTACGAAAGCAAGCCAGGGGATTTTACTATTGCGGTTCAGGCTCATGACATGGATAAGGTCCTGCCTATAGTGATGTAATTCGTTTGTGGACCAAAGCCTGTGCCAGAATTTCACTGGCTTTGACACAAGCTCCTCAGCAATAGGGGGAAGACCCATGTCTAATCTCAATGGCAGGAGTGGTGTGCCGCGTGGAAGAGCTAATAGGCGTCTAAGAAAGCTGTTTTCCACTCTCGCCAAATCTTGGCCTGCTTTGTACCCCCATAGCTCACTCCCATACATGGCCGCTGCCTTGGCTTGAGTCCTATAGGTTTCAAGGGCCGGGCTTATGGGCTTAAAGGTGGAAGTGTTAGCCACCTTCAGGATTGCGCCCGACAGCTGGGACAATTTAACCCTTGATCTTGCTATCTGACGGTCCCATGATAGATTTTCCTGTAATGTTACCCCCAGGTATGTGAAGGTAGCAACCCTCTCCAGGCTGGCAGTACCCAGGGTGGGATTGGGCCTGGCTTTGTTTGGTGGATTGAAAATCATGAATTTGGTCTTCTCCGTATTCACCTCCAGACCATGTTGTCTACAGAAGAGACCAAATCCATCCAGTATCCTCTGGATCCCCATGGGGGATTTGGAAAGCAGGAGGGTGTCATCGGCAAACATGATTGCCGGAACCCTCCTGCCTGCCAAATATGGGGCGTCATTGTCCTTAACGTTTTCTAGATGTGATATAACGTTATTGATGAAGAGACAGAACAGGGTCGGTGCCAGGACACAACCCTGCCTCACCCCTCGACGGACAGGGAACCTGGACGAAAGGTTGCCATCCCTCCCGCACCTGACCTGCGCATAATTATTCTCGTGCAGCCTGGTTATGATACTTAATAACTGGGGGGGGTACACCTAACTTTTCCATAACCTCCCAGAGTTTCCTGTGCGGGACTAGGTCAAAGGCTGACCTCAGATCCACGAAGATGGATGTACAGCCTTCCCCCCTCTAACCTCACCGTCTTCCAATAAAGGAGGACGAGGCGGAAAATCTGATCCATGGTCGACGTGTTTTTTCTAAAGCCAGCCTGCAGGGGGCTCATGATATCATTAGCCTCCACCCAGTTTAGCAGATGGTTCAGGATGAGGCGCGCAAAAAGCTTTTGGGGAACATCTATAAGGCTAATCGGCCTGTAATTGGCCGGGAGCAGAGGAGACCCTTTCTTGTGTATCGGCACAATCTCCGCCCCCAGCCAAGAGCAGGGGACCGCCATACCTCCTAGGATGGCATTTAAAGAATAAGAAGGTACGGGCCCCAAATGTCAGGATGGTGTCTAAAGAGATCCCCCGGTAACTTATCCAACCCCGGCACCTTTCCCAGCGCTAGGCGCTCTATTGCAGTCACCACCTCACCTAGGGAAAATTCCAGGGCCATTTCCGGGGAAACGGGGGGCTCAACCGCCACTCCATCGGGCCATAGGATAGTATCTTGGTAAAGTGCCCCAAAATGGGCCTCCCAGACAGAGGGGGCGATGTTAGGTTCTACTGCGGATTTGAGTTCCCCCGTCCCGGTATTTACCAGGGCCCAAAATTTCCTAGAGTCTTTAGCTTTTAGGGCTTCAGACAGGTCATGCCAATGGTTCCAATCCCACTCCGCCCTTGCGTTGGCCATTACTGCTTTATACTCCCTCCTGAGATCTGCAACCTTGGCCTTATCAGAGCCCTCTTTGATGGTAGCAATTAACTCGGACTTGATTTTCCTACAGGAAGAGGTGTACCAGGTCGGGGTACGAGTCTTTTTCCTTCGTGACTGTACCACCGGATGGAAAACCTCTGCAAGGTCCCTCACTAGTTCCTGGTGAATGTTAGCTAGTCTCTCATTATAATCAGGGGGTCTCGGTTGATTTATGAGATCATCCACTTCCTTGAACCTGGGGAGTGCTAGGCCATATAACTTATTTATAGCATCTTCTGTGTTAAGCAGCTTTCCCCATTTAACACGGCGCCTGTTTGTGGAGAGAAGCATGTCCCCCTGGTCGTCTCCGCAGGCAGTAGTGGGCGACCCTTCTAGGGGAACTGGATGCTGGATCTCCAGTTGAAGGGCATTGTGGTCACTATCTGTCTTTGGTAGGACCCTGAAGTCGTGGACTTTGGGCCACATGGTGATATCTATTAATATGTAATCCAGCCTTGACTCATGGCCCTTTCTATTGAAAGTACACAATGAGGGGGTATCGGATGGGGTACGCCCATTGCAAGCCCTCATTGCGAAGTTCAAGGTAAGGGACATAAGCTGTACTGCCAATGGGGACCAGGCTTTGGGGTGAGGTGAAGACGAGGGTGGGACTCCCCAATAGTCGTCCTCAGCGGTGGGAGCACCCTCCTTTAGTCCTTCTAGGGGTTCAAAGTGACAATTGAAGTCCCCTCCCATCACTATCTTGTGGTCACCTGACAATTGACCTAGGAAGGATGACAATTCATCTAGGGTGGGGGATTCATTGGGCGCGGCGACTGGGCGCGAGTAAACGTTGACAATGGCCCATGATGTTCTACCAGGCCATCTAAGCAGCACACACTGGATGTCCTGCGAAAGTGTGTCCATCTTTTCCGCCTGACACCCAATGTGACTCGCTACCCAGATCGCCAAGCCTCCCGAGGGCCTCCCCCTCCCGTTCCACTTTGCTGGGATTTCGAAAATTTCAAACCCCCTTCTACTCTGGGGTACCCTCGCCCATGTCTCCTGAAAGAGGAGGATGTCACTACCATTTATCAGGAGATCTCAGTCTGGTGTGTCTACCTTGTTTGTGATCCCCGCCACATTCCAGGAGAGAATTCTCAGCCCTGGACCTTGTGGTGGTGGTCCTGGCCCACCAGATGGGGATGGTGCGGTAACTGAGGGGGGGTCCGGATCTCGCGGGGCAGTTGTGATGGCCAGAGTGGTAGGCGATACAGCCACCTCCACTGGTTGCAAATTAAAACCAACCGTGGTATTGGGTGGTGACTGTGCTTGACCCGTGATGCTTCCAAGGGTAGCCCTTCCCTCTTTGGCGAGGTCCTGCGCCCTATTATCAGTTACAGGAACAACTCTCACTTCCCCCCTGCCTGGCACCCCGAAACCAGATCTTTCTGGAGACTGTTGAATATCACCCTTTTGTGGTCAATCCACCTGATCAAGGCAGGAGAATCTGTTCTGGTGGATAAAATCTGTATCTGTTATAAAGCACCTACAAATATTGTGTCAGGGAACAAAGGCTCGTTGAGTATTGGGCCCTGATAAAGCATGCAGATTTTTGAGCCACAGAATATAGCCTCACTGTCTTGTGCAGTAAATAAAACCATTGTCATGGTTTTTGCTAAAATACAGCTTTAGGTCTCTAGTTGTAATATAAATCTTAGCAGGCTAGAGTTGAGGCATGTACTACTTATGGTAATATTGAAAATTGGCATATTCTAAGAGAATTCTTCGGAACGTATTATTTTAAAGTTTGTTTCTGCTCATTTTCTACATGAAATCCCAGATAATATTAATTTTATTTCTATAGTTGTTCTTCTCTGTAATTCTTAAAAACTGATTTATTCTTGATATCAAACAGTTAGTAAAAGCTCTGTTCTTGGCTCACTCAGAGGGTCTGATTCAAAGAGGGCCTCCGCACTTGTAACAGAGGCCCGTACTCCTGGAGGAGTCTCATGAACTTGGGGCAGAGGCCTTTTGTGAATCGAGCCCTGTGTTTTGTTGTTAAACTTACATCCCTTGGATATTTGCCATTAGTAACACCATAATAACTCACTTTGCATTGATATAACCCAGGTTACTGTTAAAACGAATACAGGTTTTGGTAATACCCAAAGTCACTTGAAGTTCTGTTAGCAATTACAGTGAATTTTGCACTTTTTATTGACACCAAATGATCTGAGTTCTACTCTTGATAATAAAGACTAACTCAAAAATAAATGTGTAATAATAATTAGAAAGTTGAGTCCCACTGAGATCTCTACTTCACAATTCTAAGCAGTGCTTCAAATAATATTGAGACTCACACCAAACTCTGCTAGTCACGGTATGCAGATTGGTGAACTCTGATCATGATTATATTATAAAGACTCTTCATAACAAACACATATTCAGAGCTTTGTATCTACTAATAACTTGAATGCCCCAAAGATACATTCTTTTTGCTAAAAGTGAATTGGTGCTTCTTAACCAAGACACTAACAGCATTTGGTTATACTCAGACTCCTTCAGAGTCTTTAATCAATCAATCAATCAATCAATCAATCAATCAATCAATCAATCAGTAATCTTATGAAACGTAACTACTCACAAGTGAGGGTCTCATGGTGCTGAGTGTGAGGGGTGGGGAGGTTCTGCAGTTCAGTAAAAGAACCAGGGGCCTTATTTATGAAGGCCTTGCGCCACCGGTGCGTCACTTTTAAAATGGGAAAAAGTGACGCACTGGTGGCGCAAGGCCTTCATAAATGAGGCCCCTGGTCTTGAGGTGCTTCCTGAATTGTGGCAGTGATGGTAATTGCCTGAGGTGCAGAGGCAGGGATTTCCAGGTCTTTGCAGTAAGAGAAGGATCTTCCTCCAGCTGTGGCCTTCTGGAGCCGTTGGATGGTGGCCAAGGCCAGTTGAGCTGAGATGTCTGGTGGGAGTATAGGAGGAGAGGCGGTGGTTGGTGTATGCAGGTCTGGCGTTTTGAAGGGCTTTGTAGGCGCACGTGAAAACCTTGAAAGTGATTATTTTGTTGACAGCCTTGCACTTTCGAATGCATAGTTCTCACTATAATATCTACATTCCCTTAGAGAACTGCACTTGCCAAAGCACAGACTCAGATCTACTAAAGACTTAATTTTAACTCTGCTCTTTTTGTAGCATAAACATCGTTCTGAGATTTGCCCTTCTTACACTTCCTTGACCAACCCAGAGCTCAACTCCATATAATGCAAAGACTCCCCAGAGACACGCTCTGTCAATGTATAGACTTACTTAAAGCTCTGATTTTGAGAAAATATTCAGTTGTAACTCAGCATGGTATCAAGCAGCTGTTTATAACTTGACAACTGATAAAGCACCCACATACTAAAAGCTCTGATTTTGAAAATATTACACAGATTTACTCTGAACTCTGCGTTGACAGTTCCTAGAAACAATCAAACATCTGCACCTGATACCACAAACGTAGTCCTTTTGCTCCTTTTCTCTTAAAACACTATTATCTATGAGCGCTGCCCCTGATATGGCCAGATTGACTAAGTTCATCTTCCTCACTCAAAATCATTGATTCTGGCCCCTAGCCCAGTTCGTTACCAGCGGATGTCATGTGAGTCTAGAGATCAGTGAAATCTTATTTAATCTGCGAAAAAGCTTGCGCATTAATTGGCGAGTGCAAAGCATATATATATATATATATATATATATATATTTAAAAATATTTTTTATAAATATTTTTATTTGCATTTAGAATCAACACAAACACAAATGGCAGGTCACAGTCAATTTTCCATTCTCCCAGGCATCCCCCTACCCATCCTCCCATTATCCATAATGTAAACATCTTACACAGGATATCCGGAAGAGCCACCTGCCACACATAAAACATGGCTGCACCAGACTCCGGCCCCCCCTCGTAGGTTCCCCTAATAGCCGGTCTCATGACCCATCGCTTAGTGATGGGAATTAGAGTCTCGATCAGCAGGAGTTGTGATATGTCAGTCTGATCCCAGACCGCCAACAAGAGTGCAAAGCATATATTGATTGATTGATAATTAAATCTATATTTGTGTAAGGTATATTACAGATTATTTATTTCCTCGCACTAAATATTATATATAATTGGTATCTGGTGTGTGTTCAATTAATTGGACCACATGTCTTGCTGAAGACTGTTCTTTAAAAGAACATACTCTTATTTTTTGTAGCTCCTAAAATCATGTTGAGCATCGTAAATAATATGTAGCTCATATCATGCCTCAAAATAGACTGCCTTTATAGCATGGAATATTTAATATGCATTTTGTGAATCGAATGAAGTCAGTGATAATGAATGATAGGTAGTGGAAATCCTAACCTGCACGAATGCCAAGTGATGGTGCTCTAGTTTAGTGGGTTGATGTAGCTACTGCACCAATACCAAAATTCTCCAAATTGATGGAAGATAAATACCATAAATGAAACTTAGCTTCTATAGCAACATATTATGGTAAAGTATGAGGGTCTTGAAAATAGGGCCTTCAGTAATTATGACCGGGGTGCAAAAAGATGTTTGGAGACAATTGGTAATATAAATTGTGCACAAGGGGTCAGTTCAATAGGTAAAATCTGCTTACATTTGTTTGCAGGAAACTGCAATATTTTGAGCTTTCTTCAGCTCAGAAAGAAGGAATGTGTACAGTATTACTACTATAAGCCCCACCCTCTCGGAATAAAGCTGAATAAAGAGGTAATACTGCATTGGAGGAAAACCAAACCCTCCAGGCCACCATTCCTGTCACTACAGACAATCACAGAGGGTTGCAAATTGCCAACTATCTAATGAATATAGATTAAGCAGGTAATTCTGTGCCACTGTGATTCCTATTTTACAAACTGACCTATTGGTACATATCTCGGTTTGATAAAAAAAAATGTTGGTCGAAAAAGTCAGTGAGCAATTAGCAACAGTTTTTTGTGACAAAAATTGTAGCACACCACTTATCATAATATTAACAGTTTTTCTCATTCTCTAAAAGCACAAAAAACAATCAACAAGGCTCTTTAGAAGTTTCTTCTTATTTAATTCGTTTCCAACTCCAATCCATGCCAACGCGTTTCGCCGAGGTTACTGGTAACCCATCGGCTTCCTCAGGGCTCAACCTTGTATCAGTTTATAACCTCTTATCTGGAAATTAAACCGTCTCCAGTATCTTTGCTTTTCTATGAGTCCATAAGTTGGAAAAGTCGTATCCGCATCTGTGTATGCTAGACAGGGCGTGCAATATGATGCCACAGCTCCTAAATTCACAAATTTCAATTCCTGTGTGAGACTATGTACGATCCATCTTATATTCGCCGATTCTCACTCTAAACTTTGATGTCCGCCGCCGCCCGTTCTATAAACGACTTCCCCTTTCGAGTTGTGTGTTCCTCCCGATATATATATATGGAGAGAGAGTTATTGATTGACAAAGGCTTCCTTGAAGCCGAAAGGCATCTCTCTAGTCGCAGGGTCGAAGGAGACCCAAGAAAATAAATAATGCTGTATCTTTACAGCCTGTGTGCATGCCTTCTTCAATTGGAGTAGGACTGGGGGTTAAAATATATATATATATGTAAATATATATATATATATATATATATATATATATATATATATATATATATATATATATATATATATATATATATAAATTCTTTAGGCCATGGGTGGGGCAGCACATAGAGATAGTTAAGGCATTTGAACCCCTAGAATCCTCAGTTCTGTGATACTGTTGATTCCACAGTACATTTACCATCTGCAGTGGCTAAGACCCCAATGGAAGCGCTCACGGTTCTCTATTGGAATGTAGCTGGTTTACACCATAAATACGTTACGAGCGAATGGATCGATTTTACTGCAAAGCTCCATATTCTCTGCTTGCAGGAGACATGGGCAGTGGATCTAGTTCATCTTAATGGCTTTATAACCTTCCATAGCCCAGCGATTCAGAACAATTATGGGCGATCTAAAGGGGGCTTGTGCATTTATGTATCAAATACGCTGGCCCCCCTAAACACCACAGAGTGTACCACAAGAGTGTTTTACCAAATTGTCTCCTTCCAAACCTCTGCAAACACGAAGCTGGCCATTGTCAACTTTTATAACCATGCCTGCGCTTCAGAAATCATCACAGTCCTCAATCATTTAGATCACGATCTGGAGAATATATTCCCCAGTAACTGTAGGGACCCAATTGTCTTATGGGGTGGAGACTTTAACATCCATATGGGTTCAAAGTTATCCAATAAGGTATGTGGGATGACATCTCCTGATAACTGTGACATTACCCGTTTCTCCCATACAGATTACAGGGACACCTTAAATGACTTGTTGTTTAAACATAATTTGTGGTTCTGTAATGAACTCACTCGTACACCAGTCACTGTGAGAACCACTTTTAATGGCAGGGGTGAGAAAGCGTGATAGATGTTTTATTGTTCCCTCAGCGCTACTCAGCACTGGTTTTAGAGGTTTTTTTATTTACGACATAGCAATTAGCGATTACTTTCCCCAAAGTGTGGCACTAAAGTTCGATCTTTGTGCACAGAGGGGTGATGCACAAAAACTTAGCACTGTGGAGGAGATTGATATCTCCCATCTCAATGGATTTGCGCTAAGGTGGTCCCTGGAGGATCCATCTTATTTTCTGGCAAAATTAATTCACAAAGAAAGGGAGACTTTTGAAGCATGTCTTGATGAAACTACGGAGGCACGTGATTTTATTACAGCACCTAATCATATAAAAAAGGGCATTGGAGAGGGCTCCTTATAAATCAGAAAAAAGCCAACATGGCCTATTGTGGCTGGTTCGACTCAGCCTGCACCAAAACCCACAGAAAATTAAAAACAGCACTAGCACAGCAACCGAGATCTATTAATGGGGTCAGAGTTGGTAGACTAGCATAGAAACTAGCGATCAGACAACGGAAAATGACTCTGAAGGAGGATATGTGGAACAGACTTCTGGATGCTAGCTTGGCCAACGATAACAGAGCGTTCTGGCGTGTCATCAATTAAGCGTATTACCTCAAACACAGTCAATTTACAAGAGGAATTGGAAAAGCAGCAAGCAAAATTCAATGAGCCGGGCTATCCCCTAAACATTTTGACAGAAGCAATTTCTAAGACAGAAACTAAAGAGCGCAGGAACCTACTGATCTCCAAGCCAAAAGAGAAATCTAATCAGCATGTTTTTGTATCCAAATATTCATCTCAATCTCATGCAATTAGAAAGATTATCAAAGCAAGATGGGAATTGCTCAAACAAGAGCTTGACTTCAAGGGTCTATATGATGAAGAACCTCTGTTTGCATACACACGGAGTAAAAACATCAAGGAGATCTTGTCCACTAAAGTGGCAACAGAACAACAATATCAAGGAATGCGCAAGTGCTACAATTGTGTGCATTGCAATAATGTAATGACTGGTAACAAAATACATCATCCACAGACAGGGAAAGCAATTGCCTTGAAATTCAACGGAGACTGCAACAGTTCCAACGTGATTTATGCGATAAAATGTCCCTGCGGATCACTATATGTTGGGAAAACGTCAAGAAAAATAAAAGTACGAATAACGGAACACAAAAGTACATTTCGTACTAAGTCTACTAAGTCACATTTTGCACTACATTGGCTAGAACATCAACACACTAATGCACAGTTGCGATTTACCATTCTGGAAATAGTCACAGTGAAACCAGATTACAATCACACAACACTCTTAGCTCAGAGAGAACCTTGTTGGATCAAACACTTACAAACTCTAGTTCCGGGGGGGCTCAATGACAGAATAGAGTTACAATGTTTTCTGTAATAAAGTTGAATACTGCAAACAGTGTTGTATGCCTTGACGGATCACCACCAATTGTAAATGAATTTATTTTTGGGTCAATGTTGAGACCAGTCACTCTTAAAAAAAAATGTTATGCACAATTTCTTTATCTTCACTTCTGTGTGATTGGGATTTTATTTACTATTATAAAATGCTTCTAGCACGTATACTATTTATAATATAGAGACTTTGCTCCTTTCATTTATTTTCTGACTCAAACTGTCCTTAACAGGAATCTAGCAATTTAGCTTTTTCATAGATTATCTGAGGCGTTCTTCGGAATTCCTGTTTTATTGATTACACAAACTATCATCCAGTTCTCAGGTTGCCTTGCAATTTTTACACATGTTACCAGCAGCATTTTAAACGCTTGATACCGCTGTTAACAGGACAATCTTGTGACACGACCGCTTATCTAAGCACAGCATTTATATATCACTAAACTCATAGTGATGTTAAACCACGACCGTTCATCCAAGCACAGTATTTATATATCACTAAAATCTAAGTGGTTAAAACACAGATAGTTTACTCCATATGGACTGTTTTACAGCGCCAACATGGCGCACAAGCCTACCTCGTCTATCATATGGAGAACAAACCCAGTCCTCTTTCTATGCGTATGCAGGCAACGCACCCAGGAAGCCCGGGTTTATTTAATTCAGTTACCCGCCGATTCTTGTTTCTGTGCTCGTCGCGTCTTTCGCGTTCAAGAGATATCACCACAAGGTGCCTTCAATTGGTGAGTAAAGCACTGAAATAGTGCTCAAACGCAATGGGGAAATCGGGGAGGCACATCTGTAGCTAAGCGCAGTGATATTTATCGCATTCACAGTCTTTTTTCAGATCGCGTTATTCAATGAATAAAGATTGGGTTTAAAGGAACCCTTCGTCAATCTACCACTTTGGGTGAGTCGGTTTCTAGTTTCTTGGCAGATCTATTTGAGAAACGCATTTGAGAATAGATGCAGTAATTAAGGTTCCTTAGCAGTTACATTTACATCATGATGGTCTCTTTACAGAACTGGTGCAACACTGAATATACAGCGTTTCTCAAGGGATACGCCTGTGTTTAACATCCTGGCGAGTTGTTGATTGAATTCCCACGTTGATATCAGCAAGTAATACACTGTGTACAACACACAACAGTATTCAACACTTAGATTGCTCTGTTTATTGATTATAGATTCACAAACTGAGCACCTCTATATTCTTCTGAGCAGTATCGCAACACCTAAGTCTGGAGAGATCTGACTAGTTTTTTGAGGTGAGTGTGAACTACAGTTCGATTTGTTCACCACAGACCAGTTTTCTGATTCACTTATTTACAATCTTCAGCGGAGAGGTTCGATTAGAGAATGTTTAGTGAGTGAATTTTTTAGCATCTATGTGTAACATCAGGTTTTCTCTGGAATCTAAGCTTGGTGGAGGTTTCTTTCTTTGCAACCTTTCTCTTTGCTTCACCACACCTAGTTTCTTATTGACCTAGTAATAAGTTCATCATAAATATTGTAATGTACCCATATCTTTACTAGAGTGTCTCTTTTTTTTTGAATTGCTATTCAGTAAATCCCTTATTAGAAATTGTAAGTTGAGTGAGCACCCAGTCACAAATTGGTTATAAAACTAAGTCTGACATCAAGAATTGATAATATGTTTCATGTTCATTATCTTTACAGTTCCCCTGAGGAAGGGAGTTTCCCGAAATGCATTGGGCCTTTTTGAGTTGCGATAATGTTTACAACAATGTACATGAATGATTGACGGTTATGTTGTTTTCAAAATTTGTATAATAAGTATCACTACATTGATCGAGTTTTGTTACATGAAAGCATGTAGTTCGTTAATGATTCTTTGACTTTTTTTAAAAATGAAAATACAAAACAGTATCCATAACCTGGTTTCTTCTTATTGATTACAAATGATTCATATCAAGTATTGTTTAATGTGATATACTTTATATCAGTTGTGAATTTGGTATACTAGTGGGGATTCCACTAGAAGTTGTTCTGTGTCATCAATTCCCCCACCTATAAGACTTCAGGCAGCGATAGCAATCACAGAGGCAGCATGGATAGCCCACTTTACCAACCTGTACTCCTCTAAGGAAGAAGTGGTGCCACCACTTCCTTTTGTTTCCAATCATATTGGCCTAGCATCCCCTACTAATGTTTCTACTCCCATGCAACCCCTGATTAACCAGAAATATCCAATATTTTCCTTGGATGAAGTCGTTCTGGCACTGAAAGCAAGTAAGGGGGTAAAGCCCCGTGGCCAGACGGGATTCCTATCGATCTATTTAAATCTAATACCGATCTCTGGGGCCCCATCCTTACTTTGCTTTTCAGAGCCTGTCGTGAAGAAGGCTTTTTAACCACCTGGCCCGAGTCTCTCATTGCTCCCATATTCAAGAAGGGTAACAACCCAGCACAATACAGACCAATTTCCCTTCTAGATTGTCTAGTAAAGGTGCCTGGGCTTATTCTCTTAAGTTGCATGCACGACTGGGCTGAAACTAATAATATCCTCTCGGACATGCAGTACAGCTTTAGGCCTGGTCTTGGTACTATAGAGCAGGCCATTAATCTGGACCTTCTTGTTGGTAAATACGTGCATGTAAAAGGGGGGAACCTGTTTTTAGTATGCGTCGACTTATCTTCGTCGTTTGATTTTGTGGCCCATGACAAGCTATGGCAATTATGACCAACATGGGCGTGGATTGCACTATTGTGAATTTTCTTAGAGATTTGTACGTCCAAGGTCGAGGCAGAGTTCGCTATGGCCTGAATGGCAATTACACTAGCCCATTAAAAATTGGAAGAGGGGTACACCAAGGATGTGTTGGCCCCCTTCCTGTTCAACCTCTACCTCAACAGCGTAGGAGAGATGCTGGCAAGCAAGTGCGAGGACAGGTGGGCCATTGGCCAATACCAGCACTTTTTTATGCCGATGATGTGGTATTAGTTGCCCGTACCCCACTTGCCCTCCAGGGTCTAGTTGATAAGTTGGCCCAGTTCATGCAAAACCGTGGACTAAAAATTAACATTAATACAACTTTTGCTATGAAAATTGGGAATAAGACCACCCGCTGCTATGACATTTTTATTGAGGGCTCAAAAATTCAATTCACAGCAACATTTTCGTACTTGGGTACTATGTTAAGCCAAGCAGGGAATTAGTCAGGGGCAATTAATTCAAGGTGACTTCACTTTGTTAAGACGATAAAGGCTTTATTAAACTTTGCGAGACAGCTTGGTATCAAACACCTGAGGGAATTGATGACTATTTATAAGGCCAAATGTAGATCTACTGCGTTGTATGGATTCGAACTTTGGGGGTATGGGAAGATTGACACTTTACAACTCGAGGAAAATGCTTTTCTAAGGAACCTCTTGCACTCCCAAAAAGTAGCCCAACCTATGTTTGCCATGCTAAGCTAGGTGCCCCGTTTATAACCGACCTGATCAGGAGACAGACAGTTCTTCCTTGGCATAAAATTTGGTCAGCCGAATATACCTCCCTGAATCGAGCCATAATTACTGATTGCTTAAAAGCCACGCATGCGCTTACAATTCTGTGGCTCAAATATGTCCACAATTTCTTGAAAGATCTTGGTTTGATAGAGTATTTTTACCATCCCAAGAATTTGATTACTTGTCAAAGGAAAGCTTTGAAACTGAAATGTCTATCACTATTGGAGGAAACTAGATTATCTTCTGAAATCTTGAAACCTTCGGTGTTGAGGAATCAGAGGACTTTGACTAGCCACTACATGCAATCGTAACTAGTTAAAGTGCATAACCCACGCCATAGGTTTGTGTTAACCCGCTTCCAATTGGATATTTTCCATTGTCTAATTTGTTTCCCTGTTGCTAACAACTGGTCACCTGACCTGGGGAAATGCCCTTGTGATGATATTTCACCTCAGAGTACAATGCACACAGTGCTTTTCTGCAAATATTTTTCCAAACTGAGGAAGGAACGTATCAAATCCCTGTTGTCACAGTTGGACTTTGAGCAATGTCGCCCCTCATTTATACATCTACAAATGTTGCTGAATTTATATTCATGTGTAGTAATGTCACGATTTTTGGTGGCTCTTATTAAATATAGAAAGCAACTGAAAATAACATTTGTATGATCATTCAGTTGATAATGGTTGTACATATATTATAGCTTGATGTATACCATTTTTAACTTTTAACGGTTTTTAAATTTTTGTGATGGATATATTTTGCATCTTTTATGATCTGCTTTGTAAATCGAATAAATCTTATTTTGATTGATTGATTGATAGTAAGGAACAAAGTTTACATAGGGAATTTTTTTTTGTGTTGCCAATAACTTTGGCGAAACTTGACGAATCTTCGCAAAATGTTCTAAAGGCTTCCCCTTTTTGGTTCAGCTTCTGTGTTGAATGAAAGTTTCAATGGGATCCATTCAAGTGGAGGTTGAGAAAGAAGGGGGGTCCGATAATGCATTTTTACCATGTTATGTCTATGCCGATTTTTTTTTTTTAACATGACTGCAGCCCAAACTGCTAAACAGAATTACACCAACTTTGGCAGAAAGCTATAAGTTGGGCCAAAAGGTGGCTTTTTGTGATTGGGCGTGAATCTGTTCAGTGGTTTAGAGAAAATCCAACTTAAAATATATAGAAATCTAGGAGCCCAACAGCCTGCTGATACCCTACTGAAATGAGATTGCCTGCCAACACTTCAACCAGTTTTTGCAGCCATCTTGGGACTCAGTTTCAATGAATCCCACAAACAAATTGAAAAACAGAAAAGGGGGCAGGGTAGAAACACCCTGACCCCTCTAAGGCCCCAAAAAATCATTTAAAAAAAGTTCTGGCCGAGAAAAAAGAAAAAACAAAGCGTGGTTTTCAGCTCCTGGATAGGCCAGGTCCTGAGGACACGTGGAAATATGTAGGAGGGGAATGCACGGGGCCCCCTTCCTAGAATTCCTAAAGCCCAGAGGACTACCACTTGCCCATGGCAAGTTTTTTAATATTGTGGGGGTCCTGTGGGGTCCTCGGCAGTCCAAGAGACCATCACCTCCCTAAGGCTAAATGTAATAAAAACGTGAAGGGCTTCAGCCTCCACACCCACAGCTCCAGGGATTGTCATCTCCCTGGGACAAATATTAAAAATATTAACCCCTTGATCGTGGTGTTAATTCTCCACTGTGCAGAAAAATTAACGAGTGGGCGGGATTCGGACAGCCACCCGCCCATCATTAGCACACGCCCACTGTGACCTGTGATGGCCGGGGGCCGTTGTGAGCACCAAAGGGGTTAAGTGGGGGACCGCGTGGCCCCCGCAGCCCTGGGGACTACTACCTCCCCTGGGCTACAACAAAGAAAGAAGTGGGGTCACGTGGCCCTTTCCTGGAGCCCTGGATGGCCCTAGGGACTGCCACCCCACAGGGCCGGCTGCAGCAAAAGTCCCAGGGTGCCCACCCCTGGGACATTGCAGTTTGCTGTGACTTGGCAGGAACACTGCTCCCGCCAAACTTTAGCCAACAGTGCTCTTTTTTCAGCAAGCGAGAGCAGAAAGCTCTCGCTTGCTGAAAGCGGAGCATGTCTGTTTCCCTGCCCGCTGTGACTTGAGCAGGGAAACAGACAAATTGCTTTGAGAACCAAGGAGCTGCATGTTACCAGCTCCCTGGATCTCAGATGCAGTGCCGGGTCCCACAGGAGGCGGGGAGCCAGCAGGGATGCAGGGGCCTTCAGATTACTCCTGCAGTCCACAAAATTTAAAAAGTGGGTGCCCTTGGTGAGACCAGGACACCCACACTACAGGCTCTGCCCCGGAGATGGGGTAGCCGGGCCGTAAGTGGTCCAAAGAGGGGGTACTTCTTGGCCCCCTCCCTTTAAATATAAAAAAGAAATGGTTGGGTCCTGCAGGATGGGGTCCACTGAGCCACAAATGGGCCAGGTAAGGTGGCCGCACAGACTGCTTCCTTTATTTAAGAAAAAACTATATACAATAAAGGTGAGGCCGGACCCCAGGGGATGTGGTTCCTGAGATGCCACAGAACCCCCTTCCCATTCATAACATGCTGTGCAGCCCCCCTTCCCTTTGAAAAAAAAATGGAAAAGCCTGGCAACTCGCCGAAGGCCCTGTGCCCTTTCTCCACCACTCTGCAAACACGCCTCCTGGCATGCTGCTTGTTGGAGGATGAATTTCCTAGGCTTCTGAGGGTCTTTCGGGGCCAACAAGACATCCTGTTACCTCAAGTAACCCCCTCAGAGTGGGCTTGCTGAGAGGTGGTCGGAGGCCAAATTCTCTTTCTCCACCACTCTGCAAATGCACCTCTCAATGCACTGCTAGTGGGAGGAGAAGGTCCCCTTGCCCCCTGAGGGCCCCAGGACAAAAATTAACTTCTTCCCCCAAGCAGCAGTGCACAGGAGGTGTGTTTGCAGAGTGGTGGAGAATCAATCAATCAATCAAGAAATTTGTATAGCGCATTACTCACCCAGAGGGTCTCAAGGCGCTTGGGGGGTCCGTTATTGCTCGAATAGCCAGGTCTTGAGTTGCTTCCTGAAGGAGAGGTGGTCTTGAGTAAGACGGAGATGGATGGGGAGGGAGTTCCAGGTCTTGGCTGCCAGGTAGGAGAAGGATCTTCCTCCTATGGTGGCTTTTCGGATGCGTGGCATGGCGGCGAGAGCGTGGCTGGTCAATCGTAGTTGGCGGGTGGGAGTGTAGAAGGTCAGGCGGTCGTTGAGGTTCCTGGGGCCTAGGTCGTGGAGGGCTTTGTGTGCATGGGTGAGGAGGCGGAACGTGATTCTTTTGCTGACAGGGAGCCTGTGCAGGTCTTTCAGGTGTCCGGAGATGTGGCTGTGGCGGGGGATGTCCAGGATGAGTCGTGCGGAGGCGTTCTGGATGCGTTGGAGTCTTTTCTGCAGTTTGGCGGTGGTTCCGGTGTAGAGGGTGTTTCCGTAGTCCAGCCGGCTGGTGACAAGTGCCTGGGTGACTGTCTTCCTGGTTTCGGTGGGGATCCAACGGAAGATCTTTCGGAGCATGCGTAGGATGTTGAAACACGAGGACGAGACGGCATTGACTTGTCTGGTTATCGACAGGGTGGAGTCCAGGATGAAGCCCAGGTTGCGTGCGTGGTCCGTTGGTTTGGGTGTGCTGCCTAGGGCCGGGGGCCACCAGGAGTTGTCCCAGGCAGATGGTGATGGTCCAAGGATGAGGACTTCCGTCTTGTCTGAGTTCAGTTTCAGAAGGTTGTTCTTCAACCACTCTGCTACTTCTTTCATCCCTTCGTGCAGGTTGGTTCTGGCGGTGACCGGATCGTTGGTGAGGGAGAGGATCAGCTGGGTGTCGTCGGCGTAGGAGATGGTGTTGAGGCCGTGTTGGCGTGCGATGGCTGCGAGCGGGCTCATGTACACGTTGAAGAGGGTGAGGCTGAGTGATGATCCTTGTGGTACGCCACAGATGACTTTGGTGGCCTCTGATCTGAACGGGGGAGGTGGACTCTCTGGGTTCTTCCGGCGAGGAACGAAATGATCCAATCAAGTGCCTTCTCTTGGATTCCGACGTTGCTGAAACGTTGTAATAGGGTGCGGTGGCAGACAGTATCGAACGCTGCGGAGAGGTCCAGGAGGGGCTGTTTCCCCATTGTCGAGCAGGGTTTGGATGTCATTGATGGCTGCGATGAGGGCGGTCTGTGAGTGGTCGAGGGATCCGTTCGTCTCGAGGAAGGCGGCCAGCTGACGGTCTTCTCGATGACTTTGGCAGGAAACGGGAGGAGCGAGATGGGGCGGTAGTTCTTGAGGTCGGTAGGGTCTGCTGATGGTTTCTTCAGAAGGGCGCTGAGTTCGGCGTGTTTCCAGTTCTCCGGGAAGGTGGCGGTGTTGAAGGAGCAGTTGATGATGTCCCGGAGTTGGGGTGCGATGATGGAGTCGCCCTTGTTGAAGACGTGGTGGGGGCATGGGTCGGTTGGTGATCCGGAGTGGATGGTGTTCATCGTGCGGGTGGTGTCTATCGTGCGGGTGGTGTCTTCAGTGCTGACCGGGGTCCAGTCGCGGAGGGTGGTGGTGGCGGGCGTCGGTTCTGTAGTGGGGTGTGTGGTCTGTTCGCCGAAGCTGTTGTGAATGTCTGCGATCTTGCTGTGGAAGAACGTGGCGAGTGAGTCGCAGAGGTCTTGTGAGTGAGTGATGTTGTTGTTTCCGGCACTGGGGTTGGAGAGCTCTTTGACGATGCTGAAGAGCTCCTTGTTGTTGTGTGCGTTGTTGTCTAGTCGTTCCTTGAATGCTGTCTTCTTAGTGGTGTGGATCAGCTGGTGGTGTTTGCGGGTGGCGTGCTTGAGGGCGGTCATGTTGTCTGTGGTCGGGTTCTTTCGCCAGTCATTCTCGAGGGTGTGGCAGTTCTTCTTGGAGTTTTTGAGGTCATCGTTCAACCAAAGGGCTTTCTTGCTTCCAGGCCTGCTGGGATGGGTTTTCAGGGGTGCGAGGTCGTCGGCGCAGTTGGTGATCCACTGTGCGATGTTGAGGGCTGCTTGGTTGGGGTCCGTTGATCTGGTGGGAGGTTTCTGAATCAGTGATGCGGAGAGCTGCTCAGTGGTGATCTTGTTCCAGTTCCTGTGGGGAACCTCTTGCGGGAGGTGGTGACTTGTGGTCATTCTGAAGCTGAAGTGGACGCAGCTGTGGTCTGTCCAGTGGAGTCCGGTGGAATGGCTGAAGGAGATGTGCTTGCTGGAGGAGAAGATTGGGTCAAGCGTGTGTCCAGCGTAGTGGGTGGGGGTGTTCACCAGTTGCTTGAGTCCGAGGTTGGCAAGGTTGTCCAGAAGGTTGGTGGTGGTGGTGTTGTCGTTGTTGTTCTCCAGGTGGAAGTTGAGGTCCCCTAGGAGGATGTAGTCAGCGGAGGGGAGGGCGTGTGGGCTGATGATGTCTGCGATGTCTTCGCTGAATTGTGTGCAGGGTCCTGGGGATCTGTAGATGAGGGTGCCTCTGAGTGTGGTCTTGGGGTCCGTGTGTATCTGGAAATGGAGATGTTCGGCGGCTGTGGGGGTGACGTCGGAGTTGGTCGTGATCCGGATGGTGTTCTTGTGGACGATGGCGATGCCTCCTCCGGTCTGGTTGACGCGGTGCCTCCGGATGATCTTGTAGCAGTCCGGGATGGCTATGGCGATGTCGGGTGCCGAGGAGGCGTTCATCCAGGTCTCCGTGAGGAAGGCGACGTCCGGAGATGTGGTGTCGAGCAGGTTCCATAGTTTCACGGCGTGTCTGTGGACGGAGCGGGTGTTGAGCAGGATGCACTTCAGGTGATTGCTGATGGTGCTTGGCTTGGTGGGTGCGGTGGGTGGGTTGCAGGTCCGGATGCAGGTGAACTTGCAGGATTGGCAGGTGAAGGGTCCGTGGGTGCATCCTGGGGTGGCTTGGTGGCAGCCGGGGAGGCGTCCGGTGTTGAGTGCGCTGAGGGTGGCGGCGTCGTACGTCCAGCGGGTGGGGTGGCATCTGCGAGAGCCAGGGGGTCTGGCACTGGGCGTGGTCCACAGGCGGACGGGCACAGACGGGCTTACCTTTGGCGCACCCGCTGCGCGTGAACTCTGCCATAAATGGAGAGTGGAGGGGGTGGAGCAAGGGAGGAGCAGCTGGGAGGCGGGAGCGGGGTGGTGAGTGGGGAGGGGAGCGATGCGAGGTGAGGCTGAAGGAGCGGGGGTGGGGCTGTGGGGAGCAGTGGCGGGGAGCAGGGTGGGTCAGCGGAGGAACGGAGAGAAGAAACCAAACAGGGGCACAACAATGGCACACAGGGGGCAGGCAAACAGTCAGAGGCACAACAACGGGAGGAAAGCGGCGATGGAGCGGACAAAGGTCAGGGGCACAACAGAGAAATCAGGGCACAACACGGGAGAAACTAAGTACTGGCACAAAACAGAATACTGGCACAATACAGTAAAATGCAGAAAAATGCAACAAAAGATGATCCAGGTAGTAGTTACCGGCAGTGGCGGCGGCAAACGGGGACTGGGCACATGCAGGTGGGCCATGCGGCGGGTGGAGCAACCGGCTCTGACCAGGTCAGGTCAGGTCACAGCTCCCCGCCTCGCAGACACCACCTTAAGAGCTCAGTGGGAGGGAGGAGCAGCTGGGAGGCTGGAGCAGGGTGGCGAGTGGGGAGTGGAGCGATGCAAGGTGAGGCTGAAGGAGCGGGGGTGGGGCCGCGGGGGAGCAGCGGCGGGGAGCGGGGTGGGTCAGCGGAGGAACAGAGAGAAGAAACCAAACAGGGGCGCAACAGTGGCACACAGGGGGCAGGCAAACAGTCAGGGGCACAACAACGGAAGGAAAGCGGCGATGGAGCGGACAAAGGTCAGGGGCACAACAGAGAAATCAGGGCACAACAGCGGGAGAAACGGAGTACTGGCACAAAACAGAATACTGGCACAATACAGTAAAATGCGGCAAAATGCAACAAAAGACGATCCAGGTAGTAGTTACCGGCAGTGGCGGCGGCAAACAGGGACTGGGCACACGCAGGTGGGCCACGCGGCGGGTGGAGCGACCGGCTCTGACCAGGTCAGGTCAGGTCACCTGAGAAAGGGGGCATGGGCTCTGATGACCTTTCAGCAATTCAGGTGTGTAGGTCTTACTGTAGCTAACAGGAGGGGCAGTTGGCTTCCAAGTACCCTCAATAGTCAAGGGGACTTCATCCCCCCACTAGTAGTGTGCCAGGAGGCGCATTTGCAGAGTGGTGGAGAAAGGGAGAGTGGCCTCCTGCAACCCCTCTGTGTGGGACTTACTGTAGATAACAGGAGGGGTAGTTGGCTCCAAGATTGTCTGCAACTCTTTCTCCACCACTCTGCAAACGAGATTACTACTTAAAAAACTATTGAAATTCACTGAGAAAAACAAAGGTTACAGGGATGTTATAGTTGGGAATTAGCATTTAAAAAATCTTAGAAATTCACTGAAAAAAACAAAGGTTACAGGTACATTATACACCACTGATTCACCAATGCACCTTGTTAAATGTCATGACAATGTCATGAGTGATGTAATATGTGAGGTTATAAGCAGTGCATTGAAGGGCGCAAGTTATACTTAACTCCTCTAACTATAACTGCTAAATTTCTCTGGTTTTGTAAAAGTGAAACCTGAGCCTAACTATAACGTCTCTGTAACCTTTGGTTTTTTCAGCGAATAGAAATATATATTTGGCAGTGGGTGTTATAGTAGGGAAAACTTTTTCATAGGAAATGTATTTTCGGGTTTACTTATAACTCTGGTGCTGTCTGACCAATCTTAATGAAACATTCCCCAAAAAATCTAATCCACCTCAGCTTCTTCCTCAAATGTTTTGCGGTGATCCTTCAAGCGATGGCTGAGAAAAAGGACGGAGGCCCAAAAAACTTTTTCTCCATGCATTTTTCAATAGGAGATTTGAACAGCGATACTACGAAAATTGCTTAATGGAATTACACCAAATTTGGCAGAAAGCAAGATCTTAGTACAGACAGTGTGATTTATGTAATTGTATGTAAATCCATTTAGGATTTTATGAGAAATTTCACAATGTAGAAGACCCCAGATCTCAACATAAGGTCTGATTGACAACCAGTAATCAACAAAGATGTGACGGCATCCATTTTAGGACTCGGAGACTCTGTACCCTGTAGAAAAAAGCTTAAAGAAATATATAGGGGTAGGGTAGAAATGCCCTGCCCCCCTAAGCCTGGTAGGGACCCCTTGGACCACATTTATTTTTTAATCTGCTCTGCAGATCGGTTGAGGATTGTGGTTTTGCTGCCCTTTCAACAAAAAAAAGAGAGGTTTCCTGTGCTTTTTGAACAAAATAAACTCTGGAGTGTGTTAGAGTACAGTGGACTACACTGGGATAGCTTGTAGAACACATAGAGTGGAGTGGTGGACAGTTAAGTGTTGCGGAGTGGACTGGCATGCAGTGGAATGAGGTACAGTGCAGTGACGTACATTGGAAAGAGTGGAGGGGCATGGAGTGGCATATACCGGAGTAGAATACAGTGGAATATTGTACACTGGTGTGAGGTAGAATGGAGTGGCATAGAGTGGAATAGCATAGAGTGGAGTGCAGTGAGGTAGCGTAGACTGGAGTGAGGGGCAGTGTAGTGGCATACAGTGGCATAGCATACACTGGAGTGACCTATGATGGGGGCCTTACAGTGGAATAGGGGTACTCTACAGTGGAGTAGAATGGAGATGCTTAGAGAGTAATAGCGCAGAGTGGAGTGGTGTACAGTGAAGTAGAGTAGAAGTGAGTGTGGCAGTGTACTGGCATTCAGTGAAAAACTGGAGTGGGGTTCAGTCTAGTGGCTTAGAGTGGAGTGTTGCAGAGTGGAATACCGTAGAATGGAGTGTTGTAGATTGGAGTTGGGTACAGTATAGTTGGGTAGAGTGTAGTGGCATACAGTGTAATAGCATACTGTGGATGTTGTAGAGTTGAGTGAGGTACAGTGGAAGAGTGTATAGTGTATTGGCATAAAGTGGTGTGGCATACAATGGAGTAGTATACAGTAGAGTGGACTAACATTGAGTGTTACTGGCATACAGTGCAGTAACAAAGAGTGGAATGACATAGTGTAGAAAGGTAGACTGGATTGTCACAGAGTAGAGTTTAGTGCTGTAGAATGTTGTGATGTACAGTGAAATAGCGTACACAGTAGATTCTTGTAGTGTAGAGTGGTGTGGAGTGGTTTACAGAGGAATAGCATCCAGTGAAGTGGTGTACACTGAAGTAGAGTACAGTGGAGAGGAATAGCAGAGTGTATTGTTTGAGGAGAGTTATGTACAATGGAATAGCGTATATTGGAGTAGAGTGGAAAGGTATACAGTGTATTGGCGTGTACTACACCGTCATGAAATGGAGTGGCGCAAAGTGTAATAGTGTACAGTGGACTGGTGTAGAGTGGACTGGTGTAGAGTGGCATGGCATATGGTAGTGTGAGGAGTAGTGGATTGACATAGATTGTATTGGCATACAGTGGAGTGCTGTAATTGAAACAGACGCAGTGTGAACGTGTATTAACAGATGTAGATATAGTATGGCAGGAAAATGTTATTTGGTTTAAATGGTAATTATTGGTATGACATCTGAATAGTGCAAGTAATTTTAAAGATATTTTTCAAATACTTAGTTATATATTGTCATGCAGTATAAAGCAGTAAGTTTGTGGTATACTACAGAACACGTGCATCAT
The DNA here is from genome assembly GCF_964263255.1 of Lissotriton vulgaris. NCBI lineage: Eukaryota > Metazoa > Chordata > Amphibia > Caudata > Salamandridae > Lissotriton > Lissotriton vulgaris. The sequence goes on along the minus strand of NW_028240836.1, from coordinate 51,869 downwards.
AAGGCAGTGTGTGTACTAAAGGTAAAAGACAGCCATGTTATTTTAAGCACATTTTGTCTGCATTCGCTGTTTTGCGTTTCGCTGCATTCTGGGTTAGGGACTTAGATATAGGTCAGTAGTTGGGGTTATTGTTGTTCCCTACTTATTACCACTTCATTAAAGTGTTAATGAGTTGAGAAATTTATTTATAATGTTCTATATATATTTTTACAGCTGTTTAGGAAGGATTGCACATAAAAAATTTCTTTTTTGAAGAAGCACTGTAATTTGTAGGTATTACTGCGATACTCTGTAGATTTTTTTACTGAAGATTTAAATATATCAATTATGGAAAATACACTGCAGTACACTCTATTTGTAAAATATAGGGTACTACAGTGTATTTTAAATGTTTTAATATATATTTATTTATTTTTGCCACCACTGTATTACCGAGGCTGTGCAGGGGTACTTCATACATTTTTCTTTGAATATATAGAAACGTATAAATATTTTTCACTCCCTATTACCACTTTAATAAAGTGGTACTAGGTATGAGACAAAAATAAAACCTAATACTTACCTATATCTAAGGGCAAACCGTAGAACACGCACATAGAACACAGGAAGAACGTACCGAACACATGGCTGCCTTTAACTTTTGTAAAGGCGATCATTAGTCAATCACATAATGACTTGTCATCACTATGTACCGTGGTGGTTTGGTGAAATACAGTGACATTTCACTAACATGACACAGATCGCTAAGTTAAAAAGGCGTACAGCTTAAACTTACCCTACTTATGTGTAGTACACAAACAGATCTGTTCACCATAATTTCAAATTTTGCAAAATCTCATGTGAATCTGGTTACCCATTTTTGCACTAACCTGATACAAAAGTCTATGGAAAATGCATTGGTGGAAAAATGCATTTTTGGACCCCCTTTTATCTTTGCACCCCTTCATAAATCACATCTGCCAATCTAGAAGGAAGAATAGGTCTGTAAAGTTTCGTGGAGATTCCGCCAAATGGTCGCTATTAGAGACCAACATTCTGAGAATTCCTATACCAGGGAAGGTTATATACTGAAATCTGTCTATCAATCTAACGATCATGGAGGACTACAAAGAAACCTTTCACTGCTATCCCTGAGTGAGCATATTTCAGACTTGTGTATGGGTGATTCCCCCCCCCCCGCCCCCCCCGGCTCAGCACCCAGTGTGCATGCTACACCATCATTGGGCTTGGCATCCCCTCTAAACGTGGATATATATATATATATATATATATATATATATATATATATATATATATATAAATAGTTGGCAGGGTATACACCTTGTCTAACCAGGAACCCCAATTCTAGTCAGGTACACACCATAAATTATTCTGTGCTCACCCTCTGGTAGCTTGGCACTGAACAGGCAGGCTTAACTTAAGAGGCAAATAAGTATTTGCCCAACACTTCAAACAGCAACGCAGGGAAAACACCACTAAAAGGCTTTGCACTAGTTTAGAAAAATAGATCATATTTATTTAAATAAAACTGGACTAAACCGAAAAAAATCCAATAAGTAGAAGTCATGATATGAATTTTCAAGAAATTAAAGTGGAATAAGCGCCTATAGGTTGTCTGGGCATGCTGGACCACGGCAAAGTCAAGAGTTTATGTTGCATGCAGTGGAGCGAGAGCAAGATACTAGAGACATGCGAGGCCACCTGAACAAAAGTATCTTGATCCTGGCCGCAACAGCGAGATGCTGATTGAAGCCAAGCAATGCATTGGTGTTGATCCTGTAGTCGAGGTGATGCGTCGATTTTCTCCATGCAACAATGGCGATGCAGCAGTTCTGAAGATAAAGTGCTGGTTTCGAGATGTGTTGGTTCTGAAGTTGATGCACTGGGTTTGTCTACGCAGTTCAAGGGAAGTGTTTATCATCTCTCACTGCAGTGGCGGCACTGTGGTAGTTCCTATGTTTCAGTACCAATGATGATGCACTGGTACCAAGTGAGATTCACAAGTTCTATTCCCGCAACAACAGTGATGCGTCAATTCTGCTTCATGCAGTCAGTTCAACTGGAACAAGCACCTGGATCCACAACCAATGGGCCTGGCACAGAAGCAGGGGCTAAGACTTAAAGTCTTAAAATAGGAGGCAAGCCAGCATGCTCTCGGAGATCACTCTGGGTTCAAGTAAAATAATCCAGTTCTTCCTCAGCATGGCAGAGGGTAGCAGGTAGTAGGACAAAACAGCAGAAAAGCACTTCTTTCAGAGCAGCAGTCCAGCAGAGTGGCAAACCTTGTAGCAGCACAGCAGTCCTTCCGCCTGGCAGAGTCTCTAAACAGATCCAGTTGTGTCTGATTTGGTGGGGTTACTTATACCCAGTTGTGCCTTTGACGTGTGGGCGACTTCAAAGAGGGGCTTTGAAATGCACAGAGGCAGTCCCTCCCAGCTGTAACTCCAAACTCACTCTAGGGCAGTATGCACCCTTTGTGTGGGGACAGAACGTGGCCTATTTAGATGTATGTATCAGCTCTGCCCTCCCATGCTGCCCAGGATGGCCCATCAGGGTGTGGATGGCCATTCAGTCACACCTGAGCTCCCTTTGTTTGTGGCTATCTAGAGGGAATGCACAAAGTACAGTTGCTACCTACCCCATGTTGTGTATTGGAGACATGCTGCAGGCATACAGGACTAAGAGCATACACATTCCTTCTTTCTAAAAGGGGCATGTTAAAAGGGTAGTGATAAATTAATCTTTACCAGTAAAGAAGATTTGTCATTATCATTCCAGTGATATGAGACATGACAGATCTACTCCTTCTCAATCAGAAATTACAGCTTTTAAGTGTAATAAGAAATTCCCAATGTTAACCTAAGAGAGGGGTAAGCCTCACAGCAGCAAAAGGGAATTTAGGTGTTTTTCACTACCAGGACATGCAAAATGCAACAGTCCTACCTTTTGATTACACAGCACTCTGCCCTATAGGCTGCTAAAGGGCCTACCTTTTGGGTGACTTGTATATAATAAAAGGGGTTATAAAGGGCTTGGCAGGGGATTTTAAATGCTGAGTCAAAATGGAAGTTTAAACTGCACGCACAGGCTCTGCAATAGTAGGCCTGAGACATGTTTAATGTCTACTTGAGCTGGTGGTCCAAACAGTGCTACAATCCCACTAGTAGCATTTAATTTACAGCTCTTGGGCATATGTAGTGCACTTTACTAGGGACTTATGAATGAATGAATGAATGAAGACATAGAGTGCACCGCTGCTTCACAAGAGTGTCCCGGTGCTCTGAAAAGCGTTCCCAACAACCCAACAGACATCCCCTGTTGCTAATGCTGTAAAACTGCTAAAGAACGGGCGTTCATTGACAAATAACCAGGTTTTAAGCAATTTCCTAACCGTGGCTCAATCCGTCACAGATTTAGTGAACTAGGGAGCGAGTTCCAGGCCTATGCTCCTAAGAACCTGAAAGAGATGCCGCCCGACCAGGCACAGAATATTCTCGAGACAGAAGCCAGGTTCAGGAAAAAGAATCTCAGGGTTCTGGGTGGTGCATATTGGGTTTCTCTCCAGCTGAGGTAGCCTGCGCCACTCTTAAGAAAGACCATGAAGAATAACACCAAAGCCTTGAACCTGATCCTCTTTTTTTACTGGAAGCCAGTGAATAAATTTGAGATGTGGGGAAATATGGGTCCATGGCCTCAGCATAAGAACTGCTCTGGTGGCTGCGTTTTGGGCCACCTGCAGGCACCTAAGCAGGTATTCAGGAAGCCCAGATGCAGGACATTGACATAGTCCAGTCTGGAAGTATCAATGCCTGGACCACGGTCTTCCTACAGATCAAGGGCATGAGTGGGAGAAATTTCCCCAGCATCTGCAGAAGGCCAGAGCAGGTTCCCACTACCAATTAGACTTGGGCTCTCATAGATAGAGAATCACCTATCATAATACCCATGTTTTTTACCATTTGTTGGGCGGAAATCAGAGGTGACATGTCTTCTGGCTACCAGTGTCTCCACTCATCCGGAGGAGGAGTACCTCAAAAAAATATTTCTGACTTCTCTGGGTTACATTACATTTGGTTGGACCTTAACCTTTGCAAACACATTAGAGAGCCAGAGTTTGATCTTCTCAGCCTCAAAGCCTGCTCCCTGTCATAGGTAAACAGGAGCTGTGTATTCTTGGCATATGAGATAATTTTGGCACTGTACACTTGACCCAGTGATGCTAGAGGGGACATATACAGATTAAATAGAGTGGGGCTCAAAATGTAGCCCTGCGGGACCCCAACATTAAGACTGGGGATTAAAGCCGCAAAGGGAGGTGTCCATACTTCCTGACCTCTACCTTCCAAAAAGTAAAAGAGCCATTTTAGAACAGAGCCGCCAATAGTGAGAGCCTGCATCCTGTCCAGGAGCCGATTGTGGGGAACAGTATCAAAGGTCGCTGACAGATCTAATAGGATCTGGATTTTCCTTCCACATCAAGGCTCTCTTTGATATGGTCAGAGACCTCTAATAATGCAGACTCAGTGCTATAGTTGGCTCTAAGAGTATGTTTTTAAAGAACAAGGGACCCCCAATATGGAGACCTGGGGTGATTTAAGTGTTTTGAAAAAACAGAGGTATGCGGGAGGCCACTAAGGTCCTCGTGTAGCCTAGGATACTGCAGTATTTTAGGAACAGCGTTTAGTCAAATAAAACAATTTGAGGAAGTCCAGGCAGGACGTATAATCAATATATGCTGGGACACAAGGTTTGGTATGACATCACCTTTATTGGCAGCATAAATGGAGTATCATAGTATATTTCTAGAAATAGTTCTGGTACTCACACAATAATTGAAAGTGCGTGAATTGAGGGGTGCTTGTGACAGTAAAATTTACATTGCATTGACAAAAACAATATACAAAACTCCAATTTAATTAATTGCTGTAGTGGAGTTTTTGTTGTAAGGTCGACAGCGTTTCGATCTCATGAATGTGAGATCATCATCAGGACGGAACAAGTGTGAGCAGGTAGAATTGAGGAAGCCTTGGGGGGCTACAAGAGCAGGGGACTCGTGCATGTTTAGTCGTTCGAAATCCCGAAAGTGAATCTGAGGAGGCCACGGGGGGGCCACAGGAGGAAGAAGCGGGGACCTGTATCAGTTAGGGCCGGTTGCATGTCAGGAGAGAATTCTTTTAAATTGCTGCAAGATGAATCCGTGTGGGTCGGGAACAATTCACTGAGTCAGGTCCCCGCTTCTTCCTCCTGTGGTCCCGCTTGGACTTCCTCAAATTGTTTTATTTGACTAAATGCTGTTCCTAAAATACTACAATAGTTGGCTCTAAGGCCAAACTGACTGATATGTAAAAGGTTATTAATTTCCACGTAGTCAAAATTCACATATTTCTCCAAAATCTTGAAGAATGCCGGCAGCAGGGAAATGGGCCTATAATTCACTGACATTTTGGGGTCAACACAAGGCCTTTTAAGAAATGGCAGGATTTTATCCTGTTTCCCTATAGAAGGCATGTGGTTAGTGGCTAACGTAGAATGAAGTATTTTTGTTACCACCGGATGTACGTCCTTGGCCACAGTTGCTAACAATTTTGGTGGGCACGGGTCGGCGGGGTAGCCAGACTTGAGGTCCTTGATAATAGCCAGGGATACTTTAGGTTGCAACCAGGGAAACTACAGGAGAGCAGGGATAGCTCCTGATGTAGGTTCTGGGGTAGAAGCTGGCAAAGCTTCATGACCAAGGGGAGACCCCCGGGTGAAGGATTCTTGACTAGTCACAATTTTCACATGAAAGAAAGCCGCTAGTAGGTGCGTCTATTCAGAAGAAAGCGGGAGAGCCTTGGCCATTGAAGGCTGGGCCGTAAAGGTTTAAACAATATTAAACAGCTCCTGGCTTTTGTTGCTAGATGACTCAATTTTGGCTGTCAGATAATTTTTTTGGGCCTCAGAAACTTTAGTATAATGGGACTTCAGCGACTGTTTATACTTGCATTTAGCAACAGTGTCAAAGTTTTTTCTCCATTTCCTTTCTGAACGTTTGCAGGCACTCTTTCTAGTTATAAGGGCCTTGTTAAACCAGGGAGCCAGGATCTGATTTTCTTAGGGGTACAGGTCTGAAGTGGGGCTAATTAGTGAGTGCTAAGGCGCACCCAAGATTGATGCAGAAGAGCATCACTCTCTGGATTGCCAGAGATTGGGGAGGTGGAGGCTTCCAGCACCACCTCAAGCACAGAAGATGCGACTCAGTGAAAGGCTCTCAACATGTTTCCTTTTTTAATTACTGGAGTCTGACGACCTCTTCCCAGTTTAGGTACCCTAAAACTAATCAGGTAGTGGTCGGACCATTTCATAGGAAGTGGCACATCCACCTCAAGCTCTGTGTTAGCAAAGATCTGGTCGAGGATGTGACCCCTATTGTTAGTAGGATTAAGGAGAAAAGGATCAAGGTTAAGGACTAAGAGAGATTCAATCAGGGAAATGGCTTTCGAGTCTGTGGATACATCCATATGGATGTTGAGATCACTCAAAATCATAAAATGGCTGTATTGGATAAATAAATGAAATATGCCAACTGTCGATGTATCAATCAAACCATGGTTAGAGGAGAGAGCACATACACTTTAGCACTGGTTAGCCGTGGGAAAGTGCTTACATTCATAAAGCCGATAAAATTGTGGTCAAGAAAAGAGGAGGAGGAAAGCAAATGGTTTTGGGTGACCCTTCAGAGAAACTCCTCCAAGAGAGAGCGAGAGATATATAGATATATAGCAAGCGGACTACATTATCCAGAACTCTCGGCGGCACACGCCCATATGGGTGGGACATTTATTCGTGCTCAGGTGGACTGCTTTTGCTTTGGGGTTTCCTATGCCAGTGATCAAGGGCGTGCATACGCCCGAAATTCGCTTGGCAACATTTGTGTGCTGCTTAGTGGTGGAGACAATCCTCGGAATAAATGGACTTAAACACGCTGGGAGGTGGCCTTGTCATTTCATTTGGAGGCAGCTCTTGTTTTTTATAAAAGAAGGTAGTTGCCGAAACGCGTCTTGTTTGTGTGTTTTCCAAAAAAACTTGGGTGAAGGATTTCCAACGAGTGCTTTTACGTTTGTACGTTGTGCACGAAGAAGCAGGAATATATATATATATATATATATATATATATATATATATATATATATATATCTCAAAACTCCTTTTCTCACAAAAAGGCAGAGACCCACAAGAGGATTCATTTGGAAGGTTTTACTGCTGGCTTCACAGGAGAGTACAACACAAATGTCTTTTCGGCGTATGCATTTCGGCTCCCGCCTCGTCAGCGCCGTTTGTGTCCATAGGGGAGGGACGTCTATGACGGATTTAAATATCGCGTCTCCTCCTCTGCATCTCGAGCTGCTCGGCCCCAGGTGGTGATGTTAGCCACCTGCATTCCTCCTGGCGTGCCTTTCACCAATGGCGCCTCCAAGTCCCAGGGTGCATTGTTCTTATTGCATCCCGGGTGCGAGGTCGGAGTCGCGTGCTCACACTGGATCTTCCTGCTTTAGGCCACCATTCAGCCTCCTGAATCCTCAACACACCAACCTCCAGATCCATCGGGAATTATGTCCGCGGGGGCCCAAACGCTGTGCTTTACCCATCAGGCAGATAAATCTGCCTTATCGCCTCCGTCCTTCCCAGTGTCTGTAGGTGAGTTCACGGCAAATCCAGTACCCTAGAAAGCAAAAGTCCACATAAAGCGGCGACCAGTACACTGAAAAAACCATAGGTTATAGACCATATATAGTTAGGGATTAGCATTTACAAAACCTTATTTTACTCGCACAAAACCATTGAAATTCGCATATATAGTTAGTTGCACTAACTATATATCGCGCACCCGCAATCCACTGCTGATGATGTCACATATTACATCATTCATGACATGGTCAGTGACATCACTGATGACATCACTGATGACATCTCATTTGACATTACTGATCACATCACTGATAATATCATTCATGTGATAATACGATGAACCTCTTCAGACTCTAATATAACCTTAGATACAATCAGTGTAAACAGACACTCACAGATTGTCACTCATCCATGGAGTTACTCATACATCTAGTCACTCATGCAAAGAATCAATCACTCCTCCATTTCCTCAACTATACAGGTATACACTCCTTACTAATTCAAACATATTCTACCACATATTTACTCTCTTATACAATCACTGATTCAAGTTTTTTCAATGATCCATACAGCCACTCACACATTCACTGGCTCTTATGTACCGTTATTTATATATGTCAACTCTCACATGTACTGTGTTTTACATATGTACTTACTTTGACATTTAGCACTGAGATATCCATTCACTCACCAATACACTCATGCACACAGTCAACTGCCCATGCAGCTGTTTCCACATGCACTTTTGAACCCATACATCTAGTGAATCAACTGCTCACACATCTATGCATAGAGTCATACACCTCCCAGCCACTCACACACATACTCAGTCTCCCATACAAATACTTGGGCAACCAATCAATAACCCATATAGTTACTCATATAGCTACTGATTTACACATGCAGCAGTTTACAGAACAACAGACATAATAATGCACAAATTAAGACAGTTTAGTCACTAACCCATGCACTCAGTGAGACACATTTAATCACTCACTCATACAGTCAGTCATGCACCTACTAAATCCTTCATCCAGACACTTATACATCCACTCATTCTTCAATATGTAAGACATATTTTAACTTTACAGAAACATACAGTCACTGGATGTTGTCATCAGTGATGTCATCAGTGATGTCATTTGAGATGTCATCAGTGATGTCATTTGAGATGTCATCAGTGATGTCACTGACCATGTCATGAATGATGTAATATGTGGCATCATCAGCAGTGGATTGCGGGTGCGCGATATATAGTTAGTGCAACTAACTATATATGCGAATTTCAATGGTTTTGTGCGAGTAAAATAAGGTTTTGTAAATGCTAATCCCTAACTATATATGGTCTATAACCTATGGTTTTTTCAGTGAATTTTTAAGGTTTTGTAAATGCTAATTCCTAACTATATATGGTCTATAACCTATGGTTTTTTCAGTGAATTTCAATGGTTTTTTAATAGCAAATATCAAAAGCTGTAAAATGTATTCTTATTTTAATGCAAAAATATATTTTATATGTTTGTAATATAATTTATTTATTTATATATTTTTTTAAATAAATTTTTTTTGTTTCGCTACCGGTCCGCGCACCGGGTAGCTTCCCGTTAGCTCAATTTGGTGCCGCGACCCGGTCCGCGAACCGGGAAACGTTCCATTAGCGCAACTGCCGCGCAAGAAAACAACATTGTGACGTGTCGCGTAAACGCGGAAGTGCTCCGGAGCGCGAACCGAGGCGCGAAGCGCAGCGCCCCGGAAGCGCTCCGGGTGCGTAGCGGGACGCGTAACGTAAGCATAACAGGTCATGTGACTTGTTCATAAAACTTTTCATTGGTTCATTTTATTTTTGGTTTCCTAATGATGTAAGGCTAGGTCATATGACCTAAAAATAACACTTTTCATTGGTTTATAACATTTTTTTTCCCCAAATGATGAAAGGCCCCACCTTTTTTCTCACTCTGACTTTCAACTTTGTGAGAGGAAGACCTATTTTGATTCTCAAGAAATGGCTTCATTAGTAGCTGCAGCTGGTGGACCCCCACCACCACCACCACCACCTCCTAGGAAGAGAGGACCACCTTCTCAGGTTATCCTTCAGCAAGAGGAGGAAGAAGAGGAAGAAGAGGAAGAGGAGCAAGGGAGGAGGGAGTTTTTACCTGAACAGCCGAGGACGTCCCATGTGAAAGAAAATTACATCTGGCAATTTTCCACATTTCCCCAGGGCCAAAAAAAAGTGAATGCCCGCTACGTTACCTGTCTTATCTGCAAAAAAGATCTGTCCAGAGGGACTGATAAGAAATATAGCTATGGCAATTACACCATGCATCGGCACATGGACAGGTGGCACCCTATAAATTATGGTGCTGCGCAGGTACGTGACCTGCAGGATAACCCCCCTCCTGTGGCCAGTACATCAAATGAAGAGGCACTGACGGGACCAGAGGCGAGGGAGACGGTCCCAAATATCCAGCTGAAGTTTGGGAATGTGAAGCATGTGTGCATTTTTTGCGGCCAATTGATTTGCTACAGGGAGAGTAGCATACATTTAATCAACACAGCTATTGACAATCACAAATGTCCAAAACGCCCCAGAAAATAAATTATCTTTTTTTTTGTTGCTCCTGTTGAGCCCTTTATAATGAATCATTTTCGTTTCCCCCCCAAAAAAATAAAAAAAATATAAAACCGTTCAAAAAATACAAAAAAAGTAAAAAAAAATTCAGAAAAATAATAGAAAAAATATAAAACAACAAAAATAATTTTAAAAAAAGTTCTTTTCAGAACTACCTCCCCTTTATAAGAAATTGCTAGAATGTTTAGCACTCTGGCAACCTCTATTTCTTTTGATTCGCTTCCCGGTTCGCGCGCCGGTACGCGAACCGGAAGCGAACCAGAATTTAAAAAAAAAAAAAAAAAAAGAAGAGTAAGTATAAGGGAAGTAAACAGAGAGTAATGTTAAAAGAAAGACAGCTAGAGGGAGTAACACAGAGATACTGTTTAATAGATCTATTTACCGAAGAAAAGATGTAAGAGGGTATAATTGTGAAAAACAAAATAGATAAGGAAGTGAAAGAAAAAAGGAGAGTAGAAGAATAATAAACAAGAGTTTCTTAGAGAATGTGAGTGAATGTTCAAATTAAGAAGAAATACAGTAAAGGATGTGGAATGAGAGGTAGGGATAGAACCGGACTAAAAGAACAATCCTGAGGGAAAGTGTTAAGAAAACAGTGAGCGAAAGTAAATAGGAATAAAACAAGATGTATGACAGTGACTAAGGTTAAAACATGTGGAATAACAGAGAGAAAAAACAGAAAGCAGAAAAGAAGAAGTGACAGAAAAGGAATGATTGAAACAGCAAAGAAATGTAAATAACATAGTGTGCTTGAACTACAGGGAGAAAGCATAATACACAAGTAGTGAAAGAGTGATGAGTCAGAGACAGTGAGAGTAATAGAGACAGAGTGAGTGAACAAGAGTGAGGAACTATGAGAACAGAGGGACTGAGAAAAGGAGTGGAAGGAGTAGAGTAAGTAAGTAATAGAAAAAGGAATGAGGGAAGTAGCAAAGGCAGGAAACTAAGGATTAAAGAAATGAAGCAGTGGAACTAATAAAAGTTAAATGTGAAAGAGATGTAACAGAATGAGTACTAAACACTTACCTTATAATTATCGTTAATTTAGTCACTTGTTATTTTTATACTTTTAATCTGTGAATGAAAGAACAAAAATTTTAAAATTGATAGAAGGTAGTAAAAGATGAGTGAGCATGAGACAAGATGAGTACATATTAAAAATCACAATTCAAAGTACAGAATTAATTATACATATTAAATGGTTTATTTTTGCTGTTCTCAGAATATATCAAATTTCACTAAAAACAGTGAGTTGAAGGTATTCATCATATAACAGCGGGGAAAAAAACACAATCAAAATGATTGTGTTTAAAAAACCCATATAATATAACAAATCAGAAATCAGAACTTCTCAAACGTAACTTGCTTTCCATGACGTCAAAGGATGTCCTATGAACAGCTTATACTCTGTTGTGCTGTTATTATTTTCTGCCCGCCACTTTCTGAAAGATAAGCTCCATCGTTTTAAGAAAAATGAGACATACAAAGCAATTTAAAACAGCACACTAAGGGCCAGATGTAGGTAGCCCTTTACCGATCGGAATCGGCCGAAAATACCGATTTTCGGCCGTTTCCGATCGGTAAAGGGCTATTGAGATGTAGGGGCACATTTTCGGTAATTTTACCGAATCGGTATCATTACCGAATCGGTAAATTTACCGATTCGGTAATATGTACCGAATCGGTAAAATAATTACCGATTCGGTAATATTTACCGATTCGGTAAAATTACCGAAAATGCAATGTAGGTAGGCAATGTACCTTCTGCACATGGCTTACAGAATCGGTATTTTACCATGGAATACAAATCCATGGTAAAATACCGATTCCGGTGTGCATGCACATGTGTGCATGCACACCTATGTCATGTGACAGGCAGACCTGCCCTTAGGGCAGGTATGCCTGCCACATGGCACCCAAGCCTGTTTTGGGGGTGCCAGGGGGTGTCAAAGTGACACCCCCTGCACCCTTGTGAATTCGGTATTTACCGATTCGGTAAATACCGAATCGGTAATGCCCATTCATTCCTATGGGCTTCAAAGCCCATAGGAATGAATGGGCATTACCGATTCGGTATTTACCGAATCGGTAAATACCGAATTCATCCGATTCGGTATTCCAGCACATCTGGAATACCTACATATCGGACCCATAGATTTACCGAATTTAAATTACCGAATCGGTAAAATTCGGTAATTTAAATTCGGTAAATCTTTTCTACCTACATCTAGCCCTAAATTACAGCAACACCTAGAATCATTATAGTCCAGTTACCTACCCTAAATTCTCACTTCTGAAAACAAGTCAAAAGGCAATATTGCTTCATAGTCAAATAGTAATCATTGCCGAAAGACCAGCCTTTTTTTACATTTCAAATAAGCTGTGTAATATCCTGATGTTGTCAAAGGACCATCATGTCATATCATAGTGGAGTGGTGTGGCTCACTGGTTAGAGGCGGCAGATCCGTAAGCAGAGGATGGCCCGGGACCAGGGTTCGATTCCCGACGCGGCAGGGTCGTGGACCATGGTCAGCGGGCTCGATAATTCTCGCCTCGGTGCCTACTCCAGTCAGGGACCACACTCGGCAACTCTGGGCATTAGCTTGCCTCATCTTCACAACAGCCCACCCAGACCGCCGGGGATGCTTGGTCGCACCTTGGAGATACCCATTAGGGACCATCTCTCAGGGTGAGCCAGGACGGGTTCCCCATCGGTCGAAGCGCGGAGATACTCCTCCGGGAGTCGATTCCTAGTGCTATATAAACCCACAATTAAATTAAAATTAATTAAATAGCTGCAGTTACAAATGTTCTTCCTGAAATCGACGACTGTGTAGCCAAAACATTTTTAATTAGACTTGACAACTTATTTACATCCGATTTATATAGTTGGAATTGTAAAATGACATTTCACCCATAAGTTTCTATAAATAATGTGGACAGCATTGCAGACTTACATTACCTCTACTCCTTCTTTTAATCTGCTGCTTGAATTAGCTTATTAAAACAATTTTCGCTCTGTGCTACACTTATCCACAAGGCTATATAGTGTAGGAGCCATTAGAACCTCTTGAAATTCCTCAGAACAAATCCCGAGATTCCTTCCCTAAAATTTTGGTTGTAAGAACACCAGGTAAGAATTTTTAAGGTGAAAAGGCAATCTTTTTTTGAAAGTTAAAACAGAATCATTGCAGAATGACCAGCCGTTTCCAGACTTCAAATAAGTTGTGTAATGTCCTGATGTTGTTGAAGGACCCTCATGATATATAATTGCTGTAGTTAGAAAAGTCCTTCCTGATATTGACAACTGAGAAGCCACAACATTTTTAATTAAAGTTGTCAATTTTGTTCCATCAGGCCTACATCGTTGGAACATTAAAATGACATACTGGCCATATCTTCGTATAAATAATGTGAACAGCATTGCAGACTTACATTGGCTACACTCCATGTTTTGATCGGCTGCTTTTACTAGCTTATTAAAGGATACTGATTTACTGTCTGGCAAAGTTAAATATATAAATCTTTCTGAGTCTACACTAGTTGTACTTGATAACGTACAATTCTCGCAGTCATGCTGCCATTGATAAGAAAGGCCAAACAGATGATCTACATCTACACCTTCATCTTGCAATACATTAAGCATATACATTAAAAACTCCTGACAATCTTGCTGAATATTTTGAGAGAATTGTGTTTGACCTGAACATTTGTCTAACAGATTTCGAATTTCAGACACACTTTCTACTCTTGTTTTATCAGCGCTACATTTCTCTAACACAGAATTCAACAAACAGCAAAAACTTTGATCCGAATTGATCACAATATGTTTTAAGTAACCACTACATTAGCATAGCAGTTCACACCAGAACTATTTTCAACTTGAAAACCAACAACATCTTCAACAGAATTCATTTTCTTTCTGCTTACAATTTTGGGTTCATCGACTTTTGGTCTTTTTGCTACAACCTCCCTACTATTAGTGATATTTCTTCGTTTCCGGCCTACCACACGTTTCTCAAACAAAGGATATTGACGCAAATGTGGCGCATACTCTCTTCTTAACCTTTTGTATTCCATAACACAATCTAGATCCGCACAAATGTTTGTGACATCACACTCAATCAAGTACAAACCCGATAAAGTTCTGACTCGTGACAATGCTACATAAGCCATACCCTCCTTGAACACAGAACTGCCAATATTCACCAAAGCACTGTCTACACTTAAACCTTGTGATTTATGGATTGTCACCGCATATGCCAAGCAAACAGGAAATTGCTTACGGCGAACATATAAGTCTTTTACAAGCAAAAACCTAGCTGTGCAACGACCAATTAGCTGTACTTCCTCAATGCCATCAAATTTAATTTTTAAAAATTCAATTCCATCTCTATTTCTGTATTTCTCAAAATCAACAACATTACCCATTGATCCATTTACCAGACCTTTTTCAACATGTAAATTCCTTCTCAAAATGGTACGGCAATTTAAGCACACATTCAGAGTCTTTTCAAAACCAGCAGTTTTAGATATAGTCTTCTCTAATGAATCCAATTTAGATTTCAAATTCTCAGACAAAACAATTGTTGCACCCATATGCTCTATTCTGTCAATAGCTTCCAGTTTCACAATCTCTTGGTTTTCTAAATTCAACATTTTGTTGTTGAAGATGGAACATTCTTTAAGAGTTGGCATCAAACATATTCCCGATTTCTTCTCAGTAATTTTATGAAAAATATTCTCTGGCAGAACGTCTTCTTCTGGATACAAATTTGACAGTAATCGTGCATGTAAAGCTTCTTTCCCATGCTCAGTCACTTTCCCGATTCTAACATCTTGTAGAATATTCTTGTAATCTTCATCCTTCGCCTGACGCATATTTTCACGCAGCTCAGCATAATTGAAGTTTAACCATATGTTAACGTTGCCAATGCTCCCTAGGCACTTCCTGGTATCTTCATGCGTAAGCAGTTTAAACACTGGTTGTCCTTTCACTGGCGTCAGCTGCAGAAGATCACTGAAATCAATGATGTGTTTGCCACCAAATAACACATCATACTCTGTTTTAAGAACTTCCTGCATTCTCAAATGCACAAAGGCAAGCATGACATTGGAAACCATGCTTACTTCGTCAATGATAAGAAGTTTCATCTTCTTCAGGACTCTAGATACTTCACAACAAGCATCTCCCGATAACTTGTGGTATTGTAATTTGTTATCATGCTCCACTGGCAGCATCAGTAGCCGATGAAAAGTAATACCTTTAATATTATGTGCTGCCAGTCCAGTTGGAGCGGTGACAACACAAGACAGTGATGACTCAGTTCTTTTCTGCAGATAACATGAAATTGCTTTAATGAGGAAACTTTTTCCAGTTCCTGCTTCTCCACTCACGTACAGTCGGACAGGCTTCAACGACGTACATGAGCACTCTTTCTTCTCATGACTTAATCCATGATCAATTTGGCTGGTAACTTCGTCATATATTTTCCTCTGCTCAACGTTGAGTTGTCTTTCCAAATCTTCTAAGTTAACCACATTCTCCTGAGCATGTGCCATGGCTCTTTCCACTTCAATCACGGCAGTGGCAGCTTCATTTTTGATAACTGGTCCTCCTAGTGGATCCTGACTCAATGAAACAGAACTCTGACTGTCCTGAGAACTGTCTCTAGCAATCTCGGCTGCTATTGTTGCTTCCTGCTCGATTTCTGCATTCAACATTTCTAGATATTTTGGAAAAACAGGACATTCGATGGACTCCTTGGCTGCATTGAAAGAGTCTTCGTAACAGAGGAAATCTCCAAGCAGTTCCTCTTCTGCACGCCAAGGCTTGAAAAGTTGCAAAAGAGCTAAATAGAAAAACTCTTTTCTTTCTGGAGATTCGCAATCCAATTTTCGATGATTTACCAATAGACATTTTTTTTGCTTGACCAGACATCCCTCACTTCCAATTACAGCATACACTCCTTTATCAATATCTTCTGTGATGTTCCTCTTGAAAATGTAATTTTGTAGAACCTCATACAGACAAACATTCTCCAGGTGACTGATTCTATTTGGATAATATGTATCCAACATGTTGGTCTTCAAAATATCTGTACTGCTTGGCTCCTTCTCCGACAAATACTCAATTTCCCATACAGGTTTGAGAACTCGATTACGCGTTGCAGCAAGACCAAGACTTGCCCAAATGATACTCCTAGATTTGGCATAGAGACTTGCTGAAGATAACCGGTCAGAACATTCGTAAGCTCCGATTTCTCGATGCGACAACATCTTCAGACTGAAACTGTACAACTTCTTACTGAGGCTCTTTTCATGGGAAATGTCCTCCCACATATCCTTGAGTTCTGTCTTTTCTTTTTTTGTGATGTAAGACGTCACATACCGAGCCACAGCCATACAGTTGTCAGCCACAAACTGTATATCCATGTTAGCATTCCACATGGACAAAATCACTGGGTTGTAGTCATTGATGTTCTTAGACTCTTCGTTTCTCTTCAAATTGTATGTATTTTTGGGTGATTTCCTCGTCACATTATGTCGCAGCGAAGACATCAAATTGTTCACTCTTCCTTTAGATATCACCGATCGTGGAAATCCAAAACGACATTTTGTATAGTACTTGTTCTTGTTTCTGAATTTACGACAACAGTACTTTCCACAATGATGGCTTTGAAACCGTAAAACTTGTTCTCTTAGACTTTTGTCTTCCTTTGTCTTTGGAACAGCACATGTAGAATACTGTTCTATGAAATTCATCACTAAGTCATCCGGATCTATTCCAAATTTGGGTGCATCTTTGATCCCTAGCAGCAGAACTCCTTTCTCCAGAAGAAATCCAACACCTCTCCAAGAGGTGGATTTTTCTTGTTCGTGATGAAAGACATCATAGCTTCAAATCTATGATTGAAGTACCTGCATACATTCACTGGATCCAAAGAGCACAGTTCTCCGGGTGTCTTGAATTCAATATTTTCAATGTTTCCATTTGCCTCTCTTAGAAATTCAAGTAAGTCTTCCCAGCCATACTCAGCACAGCTGAGAGTGAGGAACCATGTGGGAGTTCCTAAGTTCCTCAGCATACATTTTAAGTCACCATGACGACAGTACCAATACTCATTAGTACCACGCTGACATGCCATCAGATTAATCAGGTGAGAATCCAAAATACTGTTTTGCACATTGACTTTATCCATAAAGTCCCTTGCTGAGATATTTCGCAGTTGTAGACCACTTTTCAGGATGTGGTTCACTGCATAAGACAGTCCAGACAGATCACTTTCAAACAATAGATGAAACAAATAGGGAATGCATTGACGAAACCTAGGATCTTCTGCATACAATTGTAAAGTCCGGTATTCAGAAGCAGGAATTTGATCAGGTCGCTCATCATATCGTCCTTCTCGACCTGTGGGAAATAACTGTGGAAAACACCGAGCTTCCAAACTTTCCTCCCAAACACTAATGGGACTCCCTTTGGCTTGTTTCATTTGAAACAACTCAATAGCATTCCCCATGACTTCCTTGGAATGCAAGGGATGAACACTATAATGTTCATATATTTCTTCATTTTTAGAGACTTCTACTTTCTCAATTTGTCCAGCACACAATTCGCTGTCTTCTTCTTCACTTACTTCCTCTTCTGCAACACATACATTCTTGTAGTACTCATTGTTTTTTATCAAATACAATGTTGCCTTTTTGACTTTCCTAACATCCACTAAATCTTGCCAGATTTTCTTACTCTTTGTCGGAACACCATTAACTAGGATAACCAGAGGTTCCTCTTCCACTTTCTCTACTCCAATTGTATTAATGTTTTTCTTCAAATCTAAAGGCAAATAAAAAACTCTTCCCTTTAACCCTATTAGTGCCCATTGAAAATCCTTCAGTGCTAAGCCATTTAATGACTTTTTGGAGTGTTTTGCTTTAACATGCTGTAGTTTGTGTAATTATGATTATAATGTTGGGAAACTATACATTTTTGGTTTCAGTACTTCTTGAACTATTATTTTGTATATAAAACTTACATTTATAAAACACCCTGAAGTCACATGACACAATTCAAGATGGCCGCCAGGTGACTGAGAAAATGATAAGTGTAAATGACCGCGTTGGTAGGGTAATAAAAAAAATAGTGTTTTCCAAAAGCAGATACTCAGAAATATTTATTAGTTCGTTTGCTCAATGGTAATAGGGCAAATTTTGATTTTGATTTTGTTTTTTGTGGTTTTTATGGCTCTTTGTCAAACTATGACATAGATATAAACACAAACATTTGTCATGTTTTTTCTATTGTTGTGCAGAATCTAAACTTATATGCCTAGCAGAATTGGTTCACAGAAGTAAAATGGATGGTTCAGAGACTACCGTTAGTAAATTTATGAAAATACATATTTTTGCTGCTTTTGACAGCACTTTACATGCTACAAAATGGCCGACATGCTGTTTCGTCTGTTGGGGTTTTTCATATAATGATCTCAATCTTGTTATTGGACATATGTTCAACATCTCAAAATATATTTTCTGACTTTTAGGCACAGTAGTGATGCATATTATGTGAATGGTTGGCATATGATTTCATGCATATAACTCCTGAAGGTCACAGTCCTTGACCTTTGACCCTAAATGGTAGCTACTGGAAGTGTGCAAAAGATATATCTTTGTAACAGTGAAATTGTTTTTGCAAAGTGAGGTATCTTTGTAAAGGTTGTTGTCTGATCTCTCAGGTCAACTAGTCAAATTTTATAAGAGGTGAAAAAAACGTGACCTTTGACCCCTAAATACACTTTTTTTTAACCTTTTTTCTGTTTATTCTGTTACCCTTGGATCAATTTCAACAAGTGTGGCATTATTGGACTCGGCATGCAAAGTACTATTTTTCCCTTGTTCAAATTATTGTAGAGGTCATAAAATTTGACCTTTGACCTCTATTTGCCCTTATTGCAGATGTATACGGAGTTTATTCCATTACGGTGAGACCATTGTTTACAAGTGTTGCAGTGTTTGAATTGTAATGATAATTACTTACATTTTTGTTCATTAAATTGGTGGGAGGGGGTCATGTGGTTTGACCTTTGACCTCTATTTACATTGTTCTAAGTGTTTCATGGCCTTTAATCCATTACTGTTAGATCATTTGTTACAATTGAGGCATTATTGGAATTGTAATGATGAGTACCTGCATCCTCCTTAGTTATAGTGCTGGAGGAGGTTATGCTTTATGACCTTTGACCTCTAATTATACTTGTTTAGGTGTATCAAGGTCGTTATTGCGCACTACCCTTGGATAATGTGTTACTAGTGTCGCATTATTGTAATTGTCTTGATAAATACTTGTGGTTTCATTGGTTTCATTGGTGTCGGGGATCATGTCTGTTGACCTTTGACCTTTAATTACACTTTTCCAAGTTTTTCAATGTCATTAATGCATTATGGCTGGATCCTTCCTGCCCATATGACCCTCTACACCTCTACTTACCTCTGCTATCATTGGTCTCTCGCCTGCAACCTCCGGTGCCACGCCTGCAGACTTTTTGGCAAAAGAAGAAACTCTTTTGAGAAGCATTGGGTGCATTGAACTTAATTGGCATTCTGCACTTGGCCACCCCTGTGCCCCTGGTGGTGTATGTTTGGTTCTACTCTGAAGCCCCCCCCTGTGCTTGTGCTAACCCCCAACACTTGTACAAAAGGGGGTGGTGATGGACATAGCATCTGAATCAATCAAACACTCACGCCCAGTCAAAAGATCTGGGTTTAATCCATCACTGTTCTTTAGCCCACTCTGCCACCCCAGTTCAGACATGGCTATATGCAAATCAGTCTGACTCTGTGCCTCATGGGAACAGTCCAGCCCGAACTGCCAAGCCATGTCTTCCCTGGACCGGAAACAAGCTTCCGAGGACCGGTTTCTGGCATTCCAGCCGTCTTCAGCCCGGCTTGCTTGAATCCAGTGGCAAAGTGAGCAAGGGACTCACGTCTGAGCATACCCTGCCACACTTATGGCGGCCAAAAGCGGTACAAAAGGGGGTGGTGATGGACAGAGCATCTGAATCAATCAAACACTCACACCCAGTCAAAAGATCTGGGTTTAATCCATCACCACCCCCTTTTGTAACCCCAAAGCTTGGCACCTGCAACCAATCTACTTCTCTGCAAGCAGTGTAGCTCTAGGCATTCCCAGTCTCCATTTGAAAGCATTGGGCCAACCTCCGACTTTGACTTCTGCACTAAGCCGCCCCGGTGCCACTGGTGGTGCAGTTTTGGTACTCTCCTTACCCTTTGCCCTAGCTGACCTTTCCAAATATACTATGAATCCTTATATGGATGACCAGACTTGTTAGACCAGTATGGCCTGGCACATTTCTTGAGAGCCGGTGTGGGATGGTGGTCAACACAGGTTGCAAATGGAGACTCTTCGATGCTCTCCTATTGACGGAGACTTGGGAGCCTCTGACTTCGCATGTTATTATTTATCTGACAAACTACAGTGGGTGGCACAGTCTCCAGCTGGTTCCAGCCAGGAGGAAACAGGCCTGACGGGTAGATTTACTCCTCAAGAAGCATTACTAGAGAAGCTTCTGGCTTGAAAGGCTGACGTTCCACGGGACTGGATTCTGTTGTCTGTGGTCCTGGAGTGTTGTAAGCGATTTATACGACAAACTGCTGGGAACCCACTATACAGCCCAGAATGAACACTGCTAGGATGGTTTGTTGTTATAAGTTTGCCCTTTGTTTTGTTGAACGGCCACTGCAATAGTTCCTATCTAAGACACATGTGAAGCACTGCAAAATGGCAAAACATCTTATACAGTTTCCTGGTATCCTGGAAACTCCCTTAGAGGTATTCTGCACACAGGGAGAAAAAATGACTAACATTAAGGTATCTGGATGAATACGTCAGACAGGCAGACTCAGTATCCCATGGACACATGTTGAAACCCTGTGGTACCTCCAGTCGGGGTTGCATGTGCGGTCATATTTCATACTGGGGATAACTGTAAGGTGATTGATTAAATCCTTGTTAAGTGCTATGAATATATGATTCAAATGTATGTTGTGAAATAAAGATATGTTAAAAAAATAACATTCTTGGCAGAGCCAGGAGAGACAAAACAAGAGCGAGGTTGCCTTGAACCAACTGTAAAAGTGGTGCTGTGGCTCTGCTGGCAGTAAACGCAACTCAGTGAGGGCATTAGCTCAAGGAAAGCTGTCCTACAAGCAAGGAAAGCTGTCCTACAAGCTGTCCCTAGGCTAAACATATGTAGTTGACGGTTGTTGAAGTTCTGGTCCACCGAGAAGCGGAAAAAGAGAGAGGGAGTGTGCCCTCAACCTGTCTCTGTTCAAAACATTCATGGCAGAGCAAGTAGACAAAAAAGGGGAGTCAGGGCACCTTGAACCAATTGTACAAAGGGGTGCTGTAATAACTGACTAACATGTCCACCAATCAAATTACTTTCACTTTTCACAATACTAATTCACCACTAATCCTTTTTGGGTTCCGGAGGAAAATAAAAGCGATTTGACGTCTGGTCATGGATAGTAAACGCTAAATAATTGCAATTATAATTACACTTACAATTGAAATGTTAAGAATAGACCTGTCTTTAGCCTCCATCACTACTATGTATGGGTTGCACCAGTCCAGCCACAGATATGCAGCCACTTTAAAAACTCCTCTCACTGTGCAGTCAGAGAAAGAAAAGTAAAGCTGGATACAATGGAAAGATTCAAAGCGATTAACTATCAGGAAATGGAAAGAAGACCATCATTACAGTAGAGGTTAACATTACAACAAATTCAGTTACCAGTATTAAAAGTATTATCAGCTATTCAAAATTAGCAGAGAAAATATATGTATAATACCTATTTCGCTATAAGCAGAATTAGCAGAAGAAAAATACGTCATGTTGGTAATATCAAATTTGTTTTAGGCTATCTTTTTCAGTTTGTGAAAAATATATATGGCTGCGTTGCTTTTGAAAAATTACCTCAAACAGTTATTACAAAATGGCCGACTCTTTCCACTGAAAGGTGCACTGTGTCTGCTTGTCCTTCTTCTCTGTCAGCGTACTCCTGCCATGAGCAGCCAAAAAGATACATTAGCCCCCTCACTGACAGAAATTTCTCTGACAGGGATTTGGGTGTGCTGGAGAGTGGTTGGGTTTTTAGGAGCTTGTGAGAGAATTACTAATCTATAATTGTTTTGTTTTTTCAATGCTACAGATTCTTTTTTTGTGAATATATAGGGTGTGTTAGAATTCATTTTTCAATTATTTTAAGTAAAACTTGGGCAGTGTGAAGGAGGGTTCGGATTGTTTTTCTGTTTGGTTTGGTTTTTTTACATTAACCATAGTCCTCAACAATTTTTGGGGAGTAGGACGTGTTGGTTAATCATTTTTACCTCACAGAAGTTACACAACTAAGGCTTGTCAGGGAGGGTGCTAATTTTTTCACCTGTGCATTTTTTCAAATTAAGAACATGAACACCAAACGATTTAAGATTGACACAGAGGAATCTTTGTTCAAATGTTTGGATGAAGCTCCAGATATTTATTCAGAGGGTGACAGTGACATTGAGGTGGATTCTGGGGAGGGTCTGGAGTCCAGCAGTGGGGAAGAGAGTGTAGGTGATGAGGACCTTGGTGAGTGTGGAGGAGAAGAAGAAGAAGATTTATCTCAAGAAGATCTGTATGAGACTGTCTGGGATGAAATTTCACCAGGCAATGATAATAACAATTATGGTATTGAGTTTATTGTGAGGAATCCAGGAGTCCGGAAAGTTCCACCAAGAAATTCCCCCCCAGTTGCATATTTGCAATTGTTTTTAACTATGGAACTGCTTGTACACATAGTTCGTGAAACAAACAAATATGCAAGAGATTTGCTGGACAAAATGGCAAACTGGATCAGTGAGCATCCCCATTCACGGCTACGTCGATGGATGAATGGGGGCTTGACTGTAGGCCTCTTGAAAAAATGGATTGGTTTATCTATTAACATGGGCCTCATAAAGAAACGTAACGTGAAACATTACTGGGATTTGTCACACCCTTCTCAGGCCACACCTTTCTTTGGGCAAGTCATGCCATTGTGGCAATACCTTATTGTCACAAGAATGCTTCACATAAATGACAATGCCACGGCAAAGGTGAGGGGAGTTGAAGGTTATGACCCGTGGCATAAGATTAGGCCAGTACTTGATTCATTTAACCATGCTTTCAAGCGGTACTATGTGCCACATCAGGTGATTTGCATTGACGAATCAATGATTGGCATGAAAAATAGGGTGGCTTACATTCAATACATGCCTAATAAAAGGCATGCTAGGTTTGGCATTAAGAAATTTGAGGTATGCGACAGCAGTAACAGTTATGTCCTTCATGTAGATTTATATACTGGGAAGGATAAAACAATAGGAACAGAAAAGGGGTTTGTGTTCAACAAGGTGATGAGTCTTCTCCGCTCATGTGATTTACTAGGTAAAGGGTATCATCTAATGACTGATAACTATTACACAATTGTCAGTCTAGCGGAGGAGCTACTTGAGAACAAAACTCTATTAACAGGCACAGTGCGGGCAAACTCTAAAGGGCTGCCTCCAGAGATTGCAAGGGCCAAATTGCAGGCAGAAATGTCTAAGTATATGAGAAAGAAAGGGGTATTGGCATGCGCCTTTAGAGAAAAGAAAAGCCAACGCAAGCCTGTTCTACTGCTGTCCACCTCTAGCCTAGCAGATGATGTGACTGTACAGACAAGGTCTGGGAAGTCAATCATCAAACCTCAAGTCATTCTAGACTACAATAAAGGAATGGGTGGGGTTGATGTAAGCGACCGCAAAATATACGAATTCGCAGCAGAGAGATCAACACACAAATACTGGTCCAAGGTTTGGCGTAATCTGATTGATGTGTCGATCATGAATGCTTACGAATTGTATAAATTGAATACTGATCCATGCAATGTTCAGAGTCGCCACAGTTTTATAGTGAGTCTTGTAGAGGCACTTTGTCTACGGCAGGATGGTTTCTCTCAAGAACAAATACCTACAACACCACTACTTTCTCTTTGTAGTGAGGAGCACGGCTTTGCGCTGTTGCCTGGGCGAAAAGAGAGAGACTGTGCTGTGTGCTCTGACAGGAGTCAGCCTGGGGGGAGAAAAAGGTCCCGCCACTGGTGTCCTGCCTGTAAACTTGGTGTTCATGAGCAATGTTATCCCCAGTTAAGTCACTGTCATCCCTCTCCTAGTGTTCAGGAGGAACAGAACTAGCTTTTTGTTGCCTTACAATTTTCTTCATAACTATCATAATATTTTACATTAATATTACTATATTACTATTTTAAATATTTCAGTGTTTGCAGTTTATTTGAAGTAGTTGTAGGTTGAGTAAGTAACAGTTATAAAAAAAATTAAAAAAAACAAAAAAAATATAAAAATGTAAAAAATAAAAAAAAGTTTATTCTTTTTTTGTTCATTCTTTATAGTTCAAATCTGTAGTATAGTATATGTAAAGATTTTTTGAGTACCTTTTACGGAGGTTGCCTTGAACCAACTGTACAAAGTGGTGCTGTGGGTCTCCTGCCACCAAAAGCACCTCAGTGAGGGCATTAGCAAAAGGCAAGCTGCCATAAACCTACAAGCTGTCCCTAGGCTAAACATGTGTACTTGACGGTTGTTGAAGACCCGGTCCACCTAGAGGGAAAAAAGAGAGAGAGTGTGCCTATAATCTGACCCTTTACTAAACATTGCTGGTACAGCCAGGAGAAACCAAAGCAGACGGAGGTTGCCTTGAACCAACTGTACAAAGTGGTGCTGTGGGTCTCCTGCCACCAAAAGCACCTCAGTGAGGGCATTAGCACAAGGCAAGCTGCCATAAACCTACAAGCTGTCCCTAGGCTAAACATGTGTACTTGACGGTTGTTGAAGACCCGGTCCACCTAGAGGGAAAAAAGAGAGAGAGCGTGCCTATAATCTGACCCTTTACTAAACATTGTTGGTACAGCCAGGAGAAACCAAAGCAGACGGAGGTTGCCTTGAACCAACTGTACAAAGTGGTGCTGTGGGTCTCCTGCCACCAAAAGCACCTCAGTGAGGGCATTAGCACAAGGCAAGCTGCCATAAACCTGCAAGCTGTCCCTAGGCTAAACATGTGTACTTGACGGTTGTTGAAGACCCGGTCCACCTAGAGGGAAAAAAGAGAGAGAGTGTGCCTATAATCTGACCCTTTACTAAACATTGCTGGTACAGCCAGGAGAAACCAAAGCAGACGGAGGTTGCCTTGAACCAACTGTACAAAGTGGTGCTGTGGGTCTCCTGCCACCAAAAGCACCTCAGTGAGGGCATTAGCACAAGGCAAGCTGCCATAAACCTACAAGCTGTCCCTAGGCTAAACATGTGTACTTGACGGTTGTTGAAGACCCGGTCCACCTAGAGGGAAAAAAGAGAGAGAGCGTGCCTATAATCTGACCCTTTACTAAACATTGTTGGTACAGCCAGGAGAAACCAAAGCAGACGGAGGTTGCCTTGAACCAACTGTACAAAGTGGTGCTGTGGGTCTCCTGCCACCAAAAGCACCTCAGTGAGGGCATTAGCACAAGGCAAGCTGCCATAAACCTACAAGCTGTCCCTAGGCTAAACATGTGTACTTGACGGTTGTTGAAGACCCGGTCCACCTAGAGGGAAAAAAGAGAGAGAGTGTGCCTATAATCTGACCCTTTACTAAACATTGCTGGTACAGCCAGGAGAAACCAAAGCAGACGGAGGTTGCCTTGAACCAACTGTACAAAGTGGTGCTGTGGGTCTCCTGCCACCAAAAGCACCTCAGTGAGGGCATTAGCACAAGGCAAGCTGCCATAAACCTACAAGCTGTCCCTAGGCTAAACATGTGTACTTGACGGTTGTTGAAGACCCGGTCCACCTAGAGGGAAAAAAGAGAGAGAGCGTGCCTATAATCTGACCCTTTACTAAACATTGTTGGTACAGCCAGGAGAAACCAAAGCAGACGGAGGTTGCCTTGAACCAACTGTACAAAGTGGTGCTGTGGGTCTCCTGCCACCAAAAGCACCTCAGTGAGGGCATTAGCACAAGGCAAGCTGCCATAAACCTACAAGCTGTCCCTAGGCTAAACATGTGTACTTGACGGTTGTTGAAGACTCGGTCCACCTAGAGGGAAAAAAGAGAGAGAGTGTGCCTATAATCTGACCCTTTACTAAACATTGTTGGTACAGCCAGGAGAAACCAAAGCAGACGGAGGTTGCCTTGAACCAACTGTACAAAGTGGTGCTGTGGGTCTCCTGCCACCAAAAGCACCTCAGTGAGGGCATTAGCACAAGGCAAGCTGCCATAAACCTACAAGCTGTCCCTAGGCTAAACATGTGTACTTGACGGTTGTTGAAGACCCGGTCCACCTAGAGGGAAAAAAGAGAGAGAGCGTGCCTATAATCTGACCCTTTACTAAACATTGTTGGTACAGCCAGGAGAAACCAAAGCAGACGGAGGTTGCCTTGAACCAACTGTACAAAGTGGTGCTGTGGGTCTCATGCCACCAAAAGCACCTCAGTGAGGGCATTAGCACAAGGCAAGCTGCCATAAACCTACACGCTGTCCCTAGGCTAAACATGTGTACTTGACGGTTGTTGAAGACCCGGTCCACCTAGAGGGAAAAAAAGAGAGAGAGTGTGCCTATAATCTGACCCTTTACTAAACATTGTTGGTACAGCCAGGAGAAACCAAAGCAGACGGAGGTTGCCTTGAACCAACTGTACAAAGTGGTGCTGTGGGTCTCCTGCCACCAAAAGCACCTCAGTGAGGGCATTAGCACAAGGCAAGCTGCCATAAACCTACACGCTGTCCCTAGGCTAAACATGTGTACTTGACGGTTGTTGAAGACCCGGTCCACCTAGAGGGGAAAAAAGAGAGAGAGCGTGCCTATAATCTGACCCTTTACTAAACATTGTTGGTACAGCCGGGAGAAACCAAAGCAGACGGAGGTTGCCTTGAACCAACAAGCTGTCCCTAAGCTAAACGTGTAGTTGACTATTGTTGAAGTTCCTAGTCCACTTAGGAGGGAAAAAAAGAGTATGTCTATAACCTGACCCTGTGCTCCTCTTGTTGAAAGAGTAAAAACTAGATCCGGATTCCTAGAGCGTATACCAAGATGCTTCCCAGGAGGTCAACAGATTTGGTATACCTTCTAGTCACCGACTTACCTGAATGATGCTTCTTTGGCAACATCCAACAGTCTTTCCAGCGTGACATGATTATTCATCTTCTTCACCTTCATCACAGACACCATCCAAGTGTTCTCATGAGTACGGTTTCCAGCATGTGAAGAAAAAACATGATTTAATGATTAAGTACTGCTAGTCACACATCCCCAAATCGCACAAATCCATTTATTTGATACTCGCCCTCTTACTATGCAGAGTTGGATTGGAAGTAGCATTTTCAGAAGCAGAGCATCCCATCAGAAACTAACAACTTAATGTCTGACTTAGGAATTGAAAGCAATATTTACACTGACAGTGGTCTCAGAAACAAATCCACTTTCTCTCCTACTACTACAGCTGATACACTCATAGATTGTTTCTATAAAACGGTCACTGACGAACTATACAAACTTGAAGATAAAACCTGTGGTCAGCCTTTGGGTAGGAAAGATAATCTGAATATTAACCACATGGCTGCTAGGCGTTTTCCCGTCCTGCGCTAAAAAATGTAAAACACCATCAATCATGACGAGCTGGCCTTGTCATCCGCGCACGGCAGGTAAGCGCCATGACGAGCCCAGCTCGTCATTAGCTTCGAAGGGGTTAATGAAAGGAATGCTCTAAAACAACTTAAAGGCAAAGAGAACTTGATAATAAAGGAAGCTGATAAAGGTGGGAATATAGTAATGCTTGACAGAGATGACTATATTAGGGAGATCACCCGCCAATTGGAGGACACCAGTTCATATATTAAACTGACAACCAATCCTATGAACTCTACATCAGCTAATCTTAATAAAATTCTTAAGTACTGGCATAGTGCAGGACTCTTATCAGATCCTGAACTCAAATATCTAACTGTCTCCAATCCTAAGGCTGCTTATATATATGTGTTGCCAAAAATACACAAGAGTATCACCTCCCCCCCTGGAAGACCTATCATCTCGGGAATTGGGGGACCGATAGAGAAAATTTCTGAATACATCGATATTACTTTACAACCTATCGTAAGAAATATTCCCTCATTCCTAGAAGATACGAAGGATCTTCTATGTAAATTAGAAGACCTCGAATGGACACCTATATTTAAACTAGTGACACTAGATGTACGCGCTTTATATACCAGCATACCATTGGAAAAGGGAATGGCGGCCCTGACGTACTTTCTATCGAAAAGGGACGCTACACTTTATGATCACACTACTATGATCATTGACCTGACGAGATTTGCTCTCAACAACAATTTCTTTAAACATCTAGATGACTGGTACCAACAACATTATGTTTTCATGACAGCGGGAGAGAGATCCATCAACAGTGGCACAAAATAGCCCGTAACCTTGATGCGCAATCCCCTGTTGCAAGTAACGTGCGAAAGCATCTGCCGAAAGAAACACACACAAGCTGCGACCCCATCTCGCCCTATTAGAGCCAGGAGAGAATGACAAAATCGCCGACATTCATAACAGTTTTGACAACCAACCCGTAAACCAGTCAACCCCTCTCACCTCCGAACCTATACCTCCTCCGAATAACCTTCTCAACTGGAACCCAATCACCATAGAAGACACCATTCGCCTAATGAACTCCATCCACTCTGGATCCCCCACAGACCCATGCCCCCATCACATCTTCAACAAAGCAGACTCCATTATCGCACCTCATCTCTGAGACATCATCAACTGCTCCCTCAACTCCGGCACATTCCCAGAAAAATGGAAACACGCCGAACTCAGCGCCCTTCTGAAGAAACCCACAGCTGACCCCACCGAACTCAAAAATTAACGCCCCATCTCGCTCCTCCCATTCCCGGCCAAAGTCATTGAGAAAGCCGTCAACAGTCAGCTCACCGCCTTCCTCGAAATCAACAAATCTCTCGACTCCTCACAGTCTGGCTTCCGAGCCAAACACAGCACCGAGACCGCCCTCATCACAGCAACAGATGACATTCGAACACTACTGGGCAATGGAGACACAGTCGCCCTCATCCTCCTGGACCTCTCCGCAGCCTTTGACACAGTCTGCTATAGTTCCCTTAATACAACGCCTCAGCAACATCGGAATCCAAGGAAAAGAACTGGACTGGATCATCTCGTTTCTCGCTGGAAGAACTCAGAGAGTCCGCCTTCCCCCTTTTAAGTCAGAGGCCACCGAAGTCATCTGCGGCGTTCCACAGGGATCTTCTCTCAGCCCTACCCTCTTCAATGTCTACATGAGCCCCCTCGCAACCATCGCACGTCAGCACAACCTCAACATCATCTCCTACGCTGATGACACTCAGCTGATCCTCTCACTCACCAAAGACCCAATCACCGCCAAAACCAACCTACATGAAGGGATGAAAGAAGTAGCCGAGTGGATGAAGCACAGCCGTCTGAAACTGAATTCGGACAAAACGGAAGTCCTCATCTTAAGTGCATCCCCCTCCGCCTGGGACGACTCCTGGTGGCCAACGGCCCTAGGAAAAGCTCCCATACCGACGGACCATGCACGGAACCTGGGCATCATCCTGGACTCCTCTCTTTCGATGACCAGACAAGTCAACGCCGTCTCATCATCCTGCTTCAACATCCTACGCATGCTCAAAAAAACATTTCGCTGGATCCCCACCGAAACAAGAAAAACGGTTACCCACGCACTGATTACAAGCCGTCTGGACTACGGAAACACCCTTTACGCCGGCACCACCGCAATACTGCTGAAAAAACTCCAACGCATCCAAAACGCCTCAGCCAGACTCATACTAGACATCCCCCGCACAGACCACATTTCCGGTCACCTGAAAAACCTTCACTGGCTCCCCGTCAACAAAAGGATAACGTTCCGTCTCCTCACCCACGCACACAAAGCCCTCTACGAACTTGGACCTGACTGCCTCAACACGCGCCTTTCCTTCTACACTCCCACCCGCCAACTGCGTTCGTCCAACCAAGCCCTCGACGCTGTTCCGCGCATCCACAAAGCCACCATGGGGGGTAGATCCTTCTCCTACTTAGCGGCCAAAACCTGGAATTCCCTTCCCACTCACCTCCGCCTTACCCAAAACCACCTAGCCTTCAGAAAACAGCTTAAAACCTGGATATTTGATAAGTAAACCCCCCCCCCCCCTCCCCAAGCGCCTTGAGACCCTCTGGGTATGTAGTGCGCTATACAAATTCTGACTTGACTTGACTTGACTTACTCATGCTTTATCACAGTGAAGGGAGCATCATGTGTCCAGCCAAGGTTCTGATCCCCCTGACCATTAATCCAACTGCGTTGGGATGCCCTCTCCACTTACACTCATGCCTCTGGCACTCTCTCAGAACATAGTACAGGGTGCCTATCTTTACAGCTACCATCAGGTGCAATGTCACTGCTCCACTTCAGACCCATCCTCTCTGATGTTGCGCTCACCTTATCTTTGGTGTTTGACATCCCTTGGCAATGCCTGGCACTGCGCACAAGGTAACGGCTCACCTCGCCCATGCCTAATGCAGTGGCTTGAGAAACTTTCCACACCACAATAAATGGCTAATAGTAAGCCGCAGGGTATGTGTGGGAAGTGAGCAAAAGTCATGATCTGCTGAGACCACATGCTGCACTTGCACTGTCTCTGGGACTTACAACACTTGCAGGTTAGACATCATTAGACAATAGCTGTGCAAAGCTAAAGAGTGTATGTGTTCCCACCCCCAGCCGGTGCTCGGAGTTGTCGTCTGACTGCAAGCTGCCAACTTGTTCCAAAATCACATTTGCAGCCATAGTCACACATACAAACATGCAGCCATATATTGTTTCCCATCAGTGCCAGCCTCTCCCAGCACATTTCTTGTATAATTGTTAATTGCATGAAAGCAGCTTTTTTTACTCAGACACATGCTTCTGGTTGTAAAACACTTAGCTGATGCAGATTTTCAGATTATGGGCTGAAATGGCCAGCCCAGCAAACACACATATTGATAAAATTGCATGTTACAAATACACCTGCAATGTTTCTGAAGGAAAATGCTACGAAATGTTGTTTAGCTGTACTTTGAGAAAATTAGGTCAGGGACATTTTAAGGATATTGGGACCCTGAGCCAATCATATTTTGGGGGCCTCTGATATGAACAAGTTTGAATTTAAGACCCAATTTCAGCCCTTTTTATGACCTCTCTGGCCAGGCCACTGGCAGTGCACAGGCACAATGGTGCACATTTTAAATGGGTTTACATTTGATATGGCTGAATAGTGACGAGTTTTCAAAATTGTAAGAGCAGCAGCTCACTAATATTACTGCAAATAATCTCTGTGACAACCTCGCATTCTCATATATGAGGCCCTGCTTTGATCTAAAAGAAACTTTTTTGATGGATGTTGCTTGAAAATTACACACTTTTTTCCAAATTTCAGTAATCTTTCTCACAAATTACACACACTAAAAATAATTGGAAAGAAAACAGTATTTAAAACCAATACTATTCAAGGTCTTTGGGGCAAGACTCTACAGAACAGAGCTGGGTCTATCACGGGGGGCTCCTGAAAGGTTGGGGGCCAGGGCCAGAGCCCACATTGCCCATGCCTTAAAACGTAGAGAAAAGACTCACCCCACCCGACCAGGTGAGCTGAAGAATATACAGAAATTGTGTTCACTGATATTTTCAAGTGCCCCATTTTACATATTTTGGTTTGTGAAGTACAATTTGAAAGTCTTTACTTTCAACATAATATCATGAATAATGCTGGGGTTAGAGCTTCAAAGTCAGCAGAGAGGTAAGTGAAGTGCGAAGTACAAGAAATAAAAACTACATCAATGTGTTTTTGTTGCCATACCAGCAATTTCATTTCTTGCATTTTGCTTGCTTTTTTACCGATTTTGAAGCTGAGATTCGAGTCTGGGCGTCAGCTCCTGGACTAATCACAATTTCCCAGTGCCTACCAAAAAATAAATGTGTGCAAGGGTAATGTAACTGGTGCTCAAGTAAAGCACACCAGTCCATTCGGGTACAGTTCGCGCTATATAAAACAATAAGTTTAAAAAAGCAGATCATGCTGTTTTCCCCACCCAACCTCTCCACCCCTGCCTGAAGTTCCTTTACAAAGTGCTTCTGCCAGTCAAGTTTTTTTTTAAAGAGAAACTGACAGCAATTATCTATCCTGAGGGTATGTGAAATATACACTAGTCACAGATCATTCACAGCAGCGCCGTCCTTCACTAAAACACGTGCTAAAAGCCAACCAGCCTCCTTCATTGCTTCCTCGATTGTGCGAATGCCATTACAGGCCCAGTTATAACCTTCATAGCTTTTGAAAAGTACCTCAGCATAACGCTGGACATTTGAAAACAACGTGCAGATATTGCAAAATAAGGAAACTTTTTTTACATTTATAAAAAATAAACACACAAACACATCACTAGTAGTTTTATTTTTTTTTGCATTCGGCCGAGTATCGTCTCTCAAACTTTCTCGAACACAGATTAAGTTGATTTAAAACTCCTTTCCTTTTTTTCTACAGCTCTATAATTGTGTACTGTACCAATGCGGAAAGTGTAAACTGGAGTCTGGGGCTGACTAGATCGGATCGAGGCACTTCAACATTTTACACAATTCAAATGATTGATAAAGTTGAAAGAAACTCACCACAGTACCTAATTCATTAGCGAAATTTGGTGAGCCATACCTGCACTGGTTTCCTGTTGTTTTCATATCAAGGCCAGCAGCTTGGACACCTCGAGCGCGCTCACTTGCTGCACTGTCTCTGGGGCTTTCGGCAGATTACAGCAATGTCTCTCAGCCGTCTGCGCCCTCTACTGGTAAACAAGGGCCAGTGCAGCTTTCAGCAGACGCTGATTTACATCTGAAGAACAAGATTTCTCCGTTACGTTTAAGTGAGGAAATCTTTGCGAATGGGTAGGAATTTTGCCAACTACAGCTATGTAAATAAAGAGGGAGGTGTTCCAGATTGGTGTTAGAGGCCAGAATTCATTTCCAAGAGGTATAACAGGAAAGAAACTACACGCAAATGAGGGTTAGCTCCTGGGCCGATCTGATCGGCCTGAGCACTTTCACTTTTAACACAGGGCCGATTAGATCGGCCCGTGGCACTGCTTAGGTTAATCCTCTCTGTAAATCTGATGGAGGCAATTTCCCTGTCTTTGGCTCCATACGTACAATAGCCTGAAAGGGATGCACACTTTGAATCAAAATAGATTCATAAGTATTTAAATCCTTCAATTCAGAAGGAATGTCAACCAATTCCAGATTATTATGAACCGCTCTAGCAGGCATCCGGTTTTGGTTTAATTTGTTAAAACAATAAGTACACATACGTTGGTCCGATCCCAAATCAAAACAATTTTCTGCCATCAAGTATGTAGCAAAATCCTTCCATTCACTATTGTTTTCCATTTCACTTTTTGCATATAAATCCACTAACTTAGTCTGATTCTTCTAATAAGTTTGTCGACAACATACACAAGTGAAATTAGGCCTCTCACTTGATTTCACCTGAAAGATGGAAATTTCCTTGTGAAACTTATCTATATTAGAAATCTGTACACTCTCTTCCACATTACCTTCTTCTACTGGGTCATTTTCAACATTGTTCTCTTTACTAGCAAAGTAACAGAACTCAATTTCTTTACAAATATTCTTCACATGTAGTTCTGAACCATGCAAAAGAGCACTGCTCAATTGTTTAAGCATAATTTCTGGACTCTTAGCATAATACAACATTCTCACTAATTTCCTCACTTTATTATGATGCACTGCTAGCATTCTGAAATGATGAAAAACACTCTGGCATACTCTTCTGGAAAGACAAGCCAGTAAATGCCATGCAAACCTGTTACTTCTCTCACTCGCAAGGATCTAATTCTTGCAACAACTTCATTTTCTGTTTTAAACTTTTCTTATTAAATGTACGAACAAAATCACAAAGCAACCAGGTGTAGACTGGTCCCTTAGGACGTCTTCCTAAAACTTCATCACCTAACACCTCTTCTGCATCTGCAGACACAAGTTTTTCTTTTTCAACCGGACAACCATCTTTTACCTCATATGCTCGACCACTGGTGTCAACTGCATGCACCAAATCATTGTCCTGAAAGTAACTCTCCTCATTGAAAAACGCCTCACAACTTGAACTATGCATCCATTCTCCTGAGAAAACGTCACAAAAATTACTACGATTAACTACTCTCTTCCATCTACCTTTTGTTTTGAAATCAGAAATTACCTTGTTTAGTTTCCTAATTCTATTGATTACCAAAATAAATAACTTTCGCTTAATTTCGAAAGCCTGATCAATAATTTTCTCTACATTTTTATTTTTCTTATAAAATGCCACTTTCTGTTGGCCTTTCTTAAAATTTTTTAACAAATTGACAATTATCCTGTTGCGGAACATTCGCCTACGAATGTCACTGAATTGATTTTCCCTTCTACTGCCATGCACAGACTTATCTCCTGCTCTAGCAGAAACATTTTTGACGGGCCTTTCCTTTTCCTTTAAATTGTCTCTCTTCTTATGCACTAAAACATGTTCAATACTGGTATTTTTTGGTCTGCAAATTCTTTTTAAAAATGATTTCATTTTCTTACCCGAAGCTTTTTTGGCGACTTGATACGATTTAATAGTAGAGGACTGCTGCAAATCTTTACCAAGGTGGAGTGTAAGTCGCTTTGCTTCTCTTTGTTTTCTCTGCCTTGAGGGCATTTTTAAAGTTTTCTAAAGATCTTCAGTTAAATCTGTGGAAATTTTTTTTAAAAATTGATATTAACCACTATTACCAAACAGTAAACCAATAACAGTAGGCAAACAATTAACACACTAGTTGTCAATTCTACCTACAGTAATTTAACAACATAGACAAAGGGGGCGTATTTACAAGGCACTTGCACCATGGGGGAAGTGAGTTAAAATTCCAAGAACACATAGGGTCGTATTTACAAGGCCCTTGCACCAGGGGAAAGTGACTTAAAATTGCCAAGCAGACATGAGGGCGTATTTACCACACCCATGCACCAGAGGGAAGTGAGTTAAAATTGCCAAGCACACATGAGGGCGTATTTACAAGGCCATTGCACCAGGAGGAAGTGACTTGAAATGGCCAAGCACACATGAGGGTGTATTTACAAGACCCTTGCACCAGGGGGAAGTGACTTAAAATTACCAAGCAGACATGAGGGCATATTTACCACACCCATGCACCAGGGGGAAGTGAGTTAAAATTGCCAAGCACACATGAGGGCGTATTTACAAGGCCCTTGCACCAGCAGGAAGTGACTTAAAATTGCCAAATAGACATGAGGGCGTATTTACCACACCCATGCACCAGGGGGAAGTGACTTAAAATTGCCAAGCAGACATGAGGGCGTATTTACCACACCCATGCACCAGGGGGAAGTGAGTTAAAATTGCCAAGCACACATGAGGGCGTATTTACAAGGCCCTTGCACCAGGAGGAAGTGACTTGAAATGGCCAAGCACACATGAGGGTGTATTTACAAGACCCTTGCACCAGGGGGAAGTGACTTAAAATTACCAAGCACACATGAGGGCGTATTTACAAGGCCCTTGCACCACCATAAGGTGTGGCCTATCCAGAGGTATGCTGGATTGTCTGTCTGCCATGGTAAAACCAAGAAATATCTAGGAGCAAAAAGGCAGGTCTTGCAGTCACAAAAGTTTGTTTGAGGTGAGTCCTACTCAGGGTTGCAGATGAAATTTTGGCTTGTTGAAGAGTACAGAGGACATAATACATGTGCAGGCCAACAGATGAAGTGAGTCATGTCCACTGCAAACTTGAACAAAGGCCAGACCTCCTCTGTCTCCCTGGACAGGCCTAAACCTCATCTGCACAATGTGATTAGTAATGTTAGGAAACACAGGTGATGTAATTGAAAAATGTGCAAATATTTTTGCTCATTTCACAATCACATCACCTGTGTTTCCTCAGCTTAGGTATCTCATTGAGTAGATATAGTCTAGCATATCCAAGAGAACGCAGAAGGTGAGGACTGTATGCAGCAGTGCAATGTACTTTATTCTCCTCCTTTGACAATTACAGAAGCCTCAGCATATCCATGCCCCCTAAACACTCCTAAATGTATATCATAATTATCATAGTGACTATGAAACTCTAGCAGTACATATTGTGAAACCTAAATGACTTCAAGAATCGAGTTTTTAAACCGTCAAACAAGCAAATTATTCTCCCATATTCATGTTGGGAAATGAAATATTTATTTAAAAAAGCAGACCCCATGTTGTCCTTCTCATAAATGTGAAAAGTATTTCTTTTTTTAAAAAAAACGATTTTCTGGTCATAATGTCAAAACACAGCACAGCTCCTATGTACAAGCACACCCTAGCTGGCTTCCTTATTTTCTCCAAAAAGCATACTAATCTCTTTCTAAATTAAAGGAATCTTTTCTCACCTTAGCACGATTTTTAAACACATCATGTAAGCAAATTAGTCTCCCAGATTCATGGGAGAAGTACCTTAAATTTGTCTAGCACACATAGGGGCGTATTTACAAGGCACATGCACCAGGGGAAAATGACTTAAATTTGCAAAGCACTCATTTTTTTTTTTTAAGACCAATGGTCCCAAACTTTATTTAGTTTCACAGGTAATAAGGCAATTGATCACACAATGTCATAAAAAAGAATAACTACTACAAACGTTACCCAGCTAGTAGCATGTTTCGACATGTCGGTCATACATAAGTGAAAATAAACAGTAGCCAGGGGAGATGCATTAGTCCGCAAACGGCAGTGCCAGGAAAAGTCTCGGGTTGCAGTGCTCGTAGCCCGCAGCACTGCAAAAGGACCAAGGTGGTCATGAAAGTTAACAACCATTGTCTTAGGCCGCTTTCCCTGGTCGGCACAGAAGCAGTCAAAGGCAGGATCACATCCCATACTGTCATATGGGTCGCTGGGTTACAGTCTCCTGATCTTGGCAGTGTCCAACAGGCATTGTGTGAAGAGGAAACGGGGAGGGGAAATCGAACAGTATCATGAGTACAGCAGAAACAATCTCACTGCCAACCAAGAGACACAACAGGGAATGAAAAGAAGGGGAGAGGGAGAAATATTTCAACAACAGTTGGACTAGTATTTGTGTGTACGGTAATGTATCAGTGATCCTAACTGTGTATGTTGCACCCTATGTGGGCCGTGTGGGGGTGGGGGCGGCTGAGGATGTAGAGTTGCTGCGACCGTAGGGCGGGGGGGGGGGTGGAAACAACAGGGGACTCCTACTGTTGGGCATGATCCCGGTGGCCGGGGGAGGGAAGGGGGGGGGGCGGGGGGCTCGCGCCACAACCGGACGGTAGACGACAGGACCCTCACTGTTCCGTGTCGGGGCGGTCACTCTATATCGGCCTGGGTGCACACCCGGTGGTACGCGGCCAGGGCAGCGTCCCAGTCTTGGGCTATCGGGTACTTCCGGAGGCCCGCGGTCTCTTCCCTGTGTAGAGACACACTCTCCGCGCAAGCCCAGTTGTCAAAAAAGGGACGCCAGTCAGCAGGGCGCGGGGGGCGGCACTCTTCCATCGTTTCGTGATGAGTCGCTTAGCCGTAATGAGTCCTAGGTCCCAGAAACGTGCCCTTAGTTTGGTCTGTTTGGTTCTCTTGTAGAGCCCCAGAAGGCATGCTTCCCACGTCTTGGGGAGGGTATCGCCCGTGGCCGCCGCCAATGTGTCAGCGACCGCCGACCAGTACAAGGTGAGGTGGGCGCAACTCCAGAGTGCGTGCAGGATGTCCGAGTTCAGGAGGCCGCACCTGGGGCACGCCGACGATGTGAGTCCGAAGTAGCGATTCAGTTTGTCTGGGGACAAATACGCGCGGTGTATTATGTAATATTGGATGATCTTAAATCGCACATTGCGGGGAATATTTCCGGCGCCTGCCAATACCGCGGCCCACTGTTTGTCTGACCAGTCACTACCCCGGTCGGTCGTCCACTTCTCCCTCAGCCCTTGGGAGGAGAATTGAGTATGACTGTTCAGCGCTTGTGCTAACCAATGCACTATATGGGAACCATCGCCCATCACATGTAGATACTGGATAAGCATATGTGTGGATGGCTCGTGGGCCAGGTCACCCCATGCCTTCGTTAGCTCGCGGAGAAGCCTGGCGTGTGCCAGAAATTGGCCCACTGGCAGACCGGTGTCTGCGGCCAAGGTCTCGAAGGGCAACAGCTCTCCGTCACTATACAGGCCGCCCAGTTCGTCCAAGTCTGCCGCAGTCCAGCTGCGTAGCTCGGTTGAAGACAGCGCGCCAGGACCCAGGGGAGTCCCCAGTAGAGGCAGGTTCGGGGCATAGGGTACCGTACCTTTGGTGAGTCTGAGGCTCCGCATAAAGCACTGCCTCGCGACTGCCACATGGATCTGAATGGGGGGCCGGCCCCGCGTCAGGGGGTGGAAGAGTGTCAGCACCTGTACGGGGGACAGGGTAGTGTCGATCGTGGCCGTATCCATCAGGTTCTTACCACTCAGCCAGTAAGCAACCCATTGTAGCTGGGCCGCTAAGTAATATAGTTCCTGATTGGGAACCGCCAAGCCTCCAGAGTCCGAGGCCGCGTAAAGGGTCCTCAACGCTACCCGGGGGCGCCCTTTATTCCAGATGAGGCGCCTGGTGAGGGCTTCCAACCCCTTGAATATGCGTGCCGGTACATACACTGGTAGGTTAGCATAAAAGTAGAGGAGCCGGTTGAGCATTATTATCTTGGTTAGCGCCACTCGGGCCGGCACATTCAGTGGGAGGGAGTTCCAGAACGTGACCTGGGCCGATAGCAAGGATATGGCTCTCACGAGGTTGCCCTCCAGGAGATCCATAGGGTCCCGATATATGAGGATCCCTAGATACCTGAATACCGTCGGGTGCCATCGGAGCGTCTCTCCCATCATGCGCACAGCACATTGTGGCATCGTGTCACTGAATGCACAAGCTCCCGATTTAGCCCAGTTAACGCGGAGCCCTGACATGTCCCCGAACGTTTGAAAGATGTCCGTGATTGCCGCGGGTATATGGGCGAAGTCTCTGATATATAACAATAAGTCGTCGGCATACAGTGACACCGAGTGGATGCCATCTGCCAGTGGGATACCCCAGGTGTCGTCGGAGGCACGGAGCAGTTCTGCCAATGGCTCCATCACAAGGGCGAATAATAGAGGGGAGAGGGGACAGCCCTGCCTGGTGCCCCTCCCAATCCGAATCCTGTCAGAGAACAATCGCCCGGTCCGGACTCGTACCTCGGGTGCCTGGTAGAGGAGCCCCACCATCTGGACATAGGTGTCGCCCAGCTCGTATTTCTCGAGGACTCGGAGGAGATAGGGCCACTCCACCGAGTCAAACGCTTTTTCCAGATCAAGTATTATGCACCCTGAACGTGGCCAGGTGGGGGTCGCATACCGTTGGACTCTGAAAAAGCGGCGCAAATTGTAAGACGTGCTCCGGGTGGGCACAAAGCCGTTCTGGTCAGAGTGTACCAGCCTGGGGACTAGTGGTGCAAGCCTCCGGGCCAATGTCACTGCTAAGATTTTGTAATCGGTGTTGAGGAGCGCTAATGGCCTGTACGAGCCGAGCTCGTTTGCCTCTCTACCCGGTTTTAGCAGGGAGATCACGTTGGCTTCGTTCAAGGACGCCGGGAGTTCAGCATCCTCCGATGCCGCCTTATACACCTTCAACAGTTCCGGTATTAACACCAATGAGTAGGCCTTGTAGAATTCAGCCGGGAGCCCGTCCGGGCCCGGTGCCTTGCCATTGGAGAGGGAAAAAATCACCTCCCGTAGTTCCTCGCTAGTAAGCTCAGCACCTAGCTCCGTCTGGTGGGAAGGAGTGGCTGTCGGAAGGTGCAGAGTCGCCAGATAGTCCGTGATCTCCACCACGGTGGCCCACAGCCGTGAGCTGTATAAGGACCTGTAATGCGACGTGAACGCTTCGTGTATCTGTTTTTGGGTGTAGACTTCAACGCCCTGAGTCGTACGGATCGACAGCACCGACGCGGACTGGGTGTCTTGTCGTATCAGCCACGACAGGAGCCTGCCAGGTTTATCACCTGTGTTGTGGGTGCGTGCGGAGTGCGCCACGAAATTAATATTCTTCAGCCTCTCCATCAAAAGAGCGTGATCCGCCCTGGCCGAGACCAGCCGGGAGTCATCGCCCTCCGCCGCCTCTCGTTCTTTGTCTAGTAGCGTCTCTTCCGCCCGTATCAGATCTCTCTCCACCTGTCCCCGTAGGCCCGCCTGCACGCCGAGGCAGCTCCCCCGGGTCACTGCCTTGAAGGCGTCCCACTCAATTTTCGGGGACGAGGTCGAGTCGCTATTGTCCTCGAAATACTTTATTATCCTTCTAGAAATCTCCTCTCGGAATGGGGTATCGAGTAGGAGATCCGGTTGTAGGCGCCATGTGGGTACAGGTGGGCGTGGGCGCCTCCATCCATAAACTAGAGTGTGTGGGTTATGGTCTGAGTGCGTCCGCCCCAGGTAGTCAGTGTCTGTCACGGAAGGAATCAGGTCGCGGGACATCATATATCTATCTAGTCTGACGTGTAACGAGTGGGCTCCAGAGTAGTAGGAATACACCCGGGCGGTAGGGTTTCTGACTCGCCAGGCAAAAGCACTCATGAGGGTGTATTTACAAGGACCTTGCACCACCTTTAAAGTCACTTTTAAAATGGGGAAAATGACGTGAATGTGTCTCATAAGCCTTGTAAATATGCCCCCATGTTGACTATGTAACTCTTGCAAAACATATTGTGAAACCTAAATGACTTCAAGAAACGAGTTTTTAAACCAACAAACAAGCAAATTATTCTCCCATATTTATGTTGGGAAGTGAAATATTTATTTAAAAAAGCACACCCCATGTTGTCCTTCTCATAAATGTAAAAAGCATGTCTTTTTGTTAAAAAACGATTTTCTGGTCATAATTTGAAAACACAGCACGCCTCCTATGTACAAGCACACCCTGTCAGTACTAATACTTCACATTATCTATAATTATAATTTGTCAAATAAGCAAAATCTTTTTTGAAAACATAATGAAAACACTTGACACAAAACAACATTTTAAATGCACAGCTGGCTTCCTTATTTTCTCCATAAACTATACTAGTCTCTATCTAAATTAAATACATTTTTTCTCACCTTAGCAAATGCTTTTTGAATTTCAAAACAGTCTCAGAAACACACCAATTTTTCTTTAGCAGAGCAAAATGTATGCACTCCAGAGGCTACAACCAACAAAGGCACTGAAATGCTGAAATTCATCACACATATCTCTCATGTCACCCAATCAAAACTCTTCCCTTACTTTTTTCAAATCATCACCCTTCCCCCCTCTGCCCTTTCTGTCCTTTTTCCATAGCAACTACCTCCTGCCAGACCTCTCATGTTTACAAGTTCACACAACAATGTTTCAAATGAACTCTGAACTCTCAGTACACCTGCTAATCCACTGCAATGTTTCTTAAAATCATTTTTTCTTAACCATTCAAATTACATGTTTCAAAGAACATATCCATGCACCCTAACTTTCTGTTTTCAGCAATGGAAATCCACCAATCACTGCTACTGAATCATTAGCACTGAAACTCCACAGTTTTTTTTCTTTACAAACTCCTACTGTTTCAACTGCCATTTCATTCCCACACTTCATCTGACTGCAGCAGAACCTCCTCTCACCATGTTTTCTGTCTGGATTGTTGGACATAGTTACATCCACTGGGCTCACAGGTATGCTGATAACAGAAATTTACACAACCTCAATTTACAAAATGTGGAAATCAAATGGTTTGGCCAAAGAGGATTGAGATGTCACCAATTGATACCATTGGTGAAAACCTTTTTACATTTGCCAAACCCTGACCTCATAGTAGTGCACTGTGGAGGAAATGATTTGGGCACTTTGACTGGGGTAGGTCTGGAAATGCTCTTAAAGGACACCTTTGAGCAATTATTGGCACTTTTTCCTCAAACTGCCTTGGTATATTCCAATATATGCCAAAGACAGAAATGGAGGTGGTCCAATCAAATTTGTCCACAAATTGAGAAAGCGAGGAAGCATGTAAATAAGTCTGTTTCAGCTTATATGAGAGACCATGGAATGGGCGCCATCTACAACAATAACTTGCGTTACTACATGCAAGATATCTACAGAGGAGATGGTGTGCACTTCTCAGATGAGGGAAACAGAGTTTTCATACAAAATTTAAGACTGTGTATTGGTACCTACTTATAAGTACCTAGAACTTACACAGAACCCAAAAGCTCTTTTCAGAGCTACCTTAACTATATTTACTCTTTTAAAATTTCGAATGTACCTTTTTTCACTAATTTTCACTTATGTTCGCTTCCCGGTTCGCTACCCGGTTCGCGTACCGGCAGCTAACCGCGCGAAAAATTCCAAAATGTTATTTTTTTTCGACATATATGAGCCTCCTCAGCCACCCTCAGAAAACCTAGGGGGTCAGGATACGTCTCCCGTGCCCCCTTATACCCATTTCCCACATTGTTATTCCTCCATCTTGTGATTAAATTTGTCCGAAACACAAAATGGCGAACTCCCGTTACGCTACCGGTGAGCTACCCGGTTCGCGTACCGGGTAGCGCTTCTACCGCAAAAAATCGAAAATTTTTATTTTTTATTTTTTGCCCCACGGGACCCTTTAATAGCCCCCATATCATTCCTAGGGGGTCAGGAGGGGTCTACCTTGCCCCCTTTCATTAATTTCCCCCTTCGTTTTTCTCCACCTCTTGTCTCTCGATCCTACCGAGAGACAAGATGGCGGCCGATCCGGACTGTTTAGAATGTTGACAGACACGGAGAGCCAATCAGCTTCGCTTCGCGAAGTTCCGTTACGCGTCAAGTACGCGAACCGGAGCACTAACCGGAGCGCTGTTACAGATATATCTGTTTTTTAAAACGTTAATTTTTCAAAATCCACTGGAGCACATATATTGAGACATAGCAAAGGCACGTCGGGCAAACCATATCTACAATTTTGCCAAGTTTCGTGTAAATCCATTCAGCCGTTCGAGCTAAAAGTGGTTCCAACCGCCCTATGGAAAAATGAATGGAAAAAACGCGTTTTGGGACCCCCCTTTTTTCTCGGCCCCCCCTTGACAAAACCCCCCCAAATTTTCAGGGGCTGCTCAGAAACAAAATGTGCCATTTTCCTGAAAATTTCAGCCAATTCCGTCCACAAACGCCAAAGTTATTGGACATAGGATTTTTTTCCTATGGGATTTCTGAAAATTCTAACTATATATACCTACTGGCGACCGCCAGTAGGTAATATATATATATATATATATATATATATTTAGAACACAAGGAGGGCGGCACAACCGGATACTTTTTAAGAAGCCTTTATTAGCACTTCACAACACTCCACCGACGCGTTTCAGCCTCACGGCTTTTCTCACGGTCAGCAAGTCCTTTTTTGCTTTTCATTTATATACTGCCCGATTTTAGCCTCTAAGTGGCATTATGGGATACGTAGTTTATAAAGCAAAAATTAAAAGAAACAATAACAGACAAAGGACTGGTGTGTTCTGATCGTTCAAGTATAGTACTATGCGTCCAAAGTTAGTTCCACTTAGGGCATATATTATGAAGTGTTTTTACTGAGTCTTTGTTCACAAGTATCGGGTTTAGTACCCTAAAGAGTACCCGTGAGAAAAGCCGTGAGGCTGAAACGCGTTGGTGGAGTGTTGTGAAGTGCTATTAAAGGCTTCTTAAAAATTATCCGGTTGTGCCGCCCTCCTTGTGTTCTAAATTGAAATTCGGGCTTTGATCCAGCCTTTGGGCCGAGCACACACTGTGGAGCGCTCTCTTGCATGAAAGGATCGTTTTTGTGAGAATATATATATATATATATATATATATATATATATATATACACACACACACACACACAAGGAGAATTCCTGCTAATCCTTGCAGAAAAGACGAGCCACTCGGGTTTTGAAGTTTAAAGTATCACAGGTTTATTCAGCAGAAAAACGACGCATTTCGATCAATCCTGGCCCACCTTCTTCATCTGGGGGTCCCTTCCAGGTACGGACCACAAAACGCCCCCACTCAATTGATGCTTCTTCATAAAAGTGCTTTAATTTAGTCCATCACCTCGTAATCCAAACAGATTTCAAGACTTTGTAAGAACAATAGTGCTCGTGCTAATAAGTTTCCACTTGGGGATGTTATACGA
Organism: Lissotriton vulgaris; assembly: GCF_964263255.1. Taxonomy (NCBI): domain Eukaryota; kingdom Metazoa; phylum Chordata; class Amphibia; order Caudata; family Salamandridae; genus Lissotriton; species Lissotriton vulgaris. The sequence continues at coordinate 7,172 of NW_028240836.1, read as the reverse complement.
GGACTGCCTGACATCACAGTGATGATTGAAAAGCACTATGGGACTTGTATTTCACATCAAGCAGTCACGTGATGTTTTACTCTTTTAAACACGCATGAGCGCACTTTGCAAAATGATTCCCACCTGTGAGCAAGGCCATCCCAGGCCGAAACGTTAGAAGGGGAAGCATGCTGTGTTTGCCTGGATTCTGAATAAATTGTCATTTCCAGTAATGAGCCTCAAATGTGTTTTTTGGTTTCTATGGACAGGCTGCTCCATGCCTGTTGTATTGAGGCTGCCCTGAAGGGTAGGGGGTTCCAGAACAGGAGACAAGAGCTTGGTGTAATTTATGGAGGAGCATGACCCACACACGCCCTTGACCTACTATGGAACTACTAATGAAGTGTAAAGAGGTGCGTGTGGAAGGGATTCAAGACGGAGAAGATCCTATTTTGATCGTACTGGTATGCAGTTTTTTCAGACCAGATGAAATAACTGCACTACGCTTTTTAACTCACCTGACAGCTTTCAAGACTTTGTAAGAACAATAGTGCTCGTGCTAATAAGTTCCCACTTGGGGATGTTATACGAGGACTGCCTGACATCACAGTGATGAATGAAAAGCACTATGGGACTTGTATTTCACATCAAGCAGTCACGTGATGTTTTACTCTTTTAAACACGCATGAGCGCACTTTGCAAAATGATTCCCACCTGTGAGCAAGGCCATCCCAGGCCGAAACGTTAGAAGGGGAAGCATGCTGTGTTTGCCTGGATTCTGAATAAATCGTCATTTCCAGTAATGAGCCTCAAATGTGTTTTTTTGTTTCTATGGACAGGCTGCTCCGTGCCTGTTCTATTGAGGCTGCCCTGAAGGGTCGGGGGTTCCGGAACAGGAGACAAGAGGTTGGTATCAAACAAAATTACTTTTTAGTTTTTAAATTTGATGCATATGTTCAAATGTGAGCATTTGTTGCCGATTCAGACGCTCCAAGATGGCGCTACCTAAATGTGATTGCGAGAAGTCCGTCTTTCATTTTTGTGACCAATTGTGGGTTTTTAAAAAATGGCGCCGCGTTCCTTGTTGTTGAACCACTGGCAAAGGGACGCTGTCCCGAAACGCGTTTGCTTGACTAAAACTTGCTGCATTACTTGAGCCCGTGAGTGCTGTGTCTTCGTTCCCGCCCGGCTGGGTATGGGTGAGGAGGACTGGAGCTATAATTTAAGAAGCGGTACACCGCTGCGTTTCACGGCACCCGACACCAAGAGTGACCCACGATTTCGGTGTAACTGGAGCTGTAAATATATATATATATATATATATATATATATATATATATATATATATATATATATACACACACACACGGAGAATTCCTGCTAATCCTTGCAGAAAAGACGAGCCATTCGGGTTTTGAAGTTTAAAGTATCACAGGTTTATTCAGCAGAAAAACGACGCGTTTCGATCAATCCTGGCCCACCTTCTTCACTCTGGGGTTCCCTTCCAGGTACGTACCACAAAACGCCCCCACTCAATTGATGCTTCTTCATAAAAGTGCTTTAATTTAGTCCATCACCTCGTAATCCAAACAGACAAGGGTTTGTCATGATTCGTTTTGATCGCTACGACGCAATCTTGATCACATGACACGTATATATATGTATATACGCATTTATTTATTACCGAATGGCAGTCGCCAGTAGGTAGTTATAGTTAGGACCTGATTCTATTAAGAAGCTGTTTTTGATTTGCCAATAACGTTGGCATCGTTTGGCGAATCTTCATGAAGTTTTTAAAACTATCAGTCACTTCAGCTGCTGTCTTGAAAATGTCAGGGTGATCCATCAAACGGGGGAAAATAAAAAAAGGGGGGACCCAAAATACTTTGTCTCCATGTTGATTTCCATAGGAAACTTTAGACACAGCTACAGCCCAAACTGCTGAACGGAATTACACAAAATTTGGCAAAAAAGTAGCTCTTGGTCCAGAAAACACACTTTTTGTTAAATGGTGTAAATTTCTTAGATATACAACTGTGGCCGCAGTGGATCTACGAACCCATCCGATCTCGTGCCTGAGATCTGATTGGCTGCTAACACTTTCAAAACAGTGTTGGAAGCCATCTTGTGACTTACTTGAACCGAGTCAGAAGAAAAAAAAAGGAAAGGAGGCGGGGTAGAAACACCCTGATCCCCTAGGCCTGTTCAGGGGGTCCCTTTGGGAACCCCCAGGGACAAAAAAAGCATTCTTTTTTCGGCGGGAGTCATGCTGGAGCTTCAAATCTGGATGACATTTTATTTAAAAACAAAGTGATTTGTTTCATTTAGGCCCCTGAATGGACCACGTCCAGGGCAAACAAATAATAATGATGTGGGCCCCCTGCAGCCCTAGTGACCACCACCTCTCCATAGCTATATTAATTTATAGTACGTGGGAGGGCTACAGCACCTCAACGCAGCCCCAGGGATGGACATCTCCCTGGGGCTAATATGGTCAAATGCGGGGGCCACACACCCCCTGCTGCCCCAGGACCGCCACTTTTCCAGGGCGATATCAAATTAAATGCAAGGGGGCTCTAGCCCCCCTACCCACCTCCGGGGACCACCTGTATGTCAGCAGCTCCCTCTGCCCAAAGCATTGCTGGATCCCACAGAAGGCAGGTAGGCGGGGAGCCTGCAGGGACCATGGCGATCTTGAAGTTCCCCCCGCAGTCCTCAATGACCTGCCCATGACCCAGGAATGGAGTCCCCTGTAAGCATGGGCGAATTTTGCGAATCTGGCGTTCGCGAATTTGCCTATTTGCGAACTCGCAATCTGCAAAATCCGCGAATTCTCGCGAATTTGCAGATTTTTTTTGTGTTCGCAAGGGTTTCTGCCAGTTCGCGAGGGTTTGGTACCAGTTCGCAATTGCGAACTTACTTGTCGGCTCGCAACGGTCGCGACTATGTTGTTTCTACGTCTGGTTCATCATCACAGGTTCCCAGCACCCTCTGTTTAACCACTGCCACCCTCTGTTTCACCCATTCCACCCTCTGGTACATCAATGCCACCCTCTGGTTCATCACCACTGTAGATTATGGGGGGAAAAGCAAGCACACCTGCCCTGCTTCAACTGACATGAATTAATTTGGGGTTGGTTTATTAATGTGTCACTGTTTTAAAATTCCAGTCTGGCACCTGCTTACTTTTTTTTTCCAGGACCTTTGTGGCCTACTTGTAGCTATTCTATGAGCCTGCTGTGAGGGTCAGAGCAGGGTCATACAATTGTTGCAACTAGCAACTGAACTCTGGAGGGGCCCCAGTCAGGAAGCACTACAGGGAATGGTTACTATTACTAATGATGAGTTTGAACTTTTGCACCTGCTGAGTGCTTTCATTTTTGAAAATGTGTTTTTCTGCAGAGCAGCAACTGTAATGCCCCAAACAAACATAGGCAACCTAACTCTGGAGGGGGCCCTCAGGAAGTACTACAGGGAATGGTTACTAATGATGAGTGAACTTTTGCACCTGCTGAGTGCTTTCTGCAGAACAGCAACTGTAATGCCCCAAACAAACTTACTTATGAAAGTTGATTTCTAATCCAAACGTGATCAAAAGAGAGTCAAAAGGCCTCAAATCCCAAAAAGTGCAGGCAAATGTCAACCTGAGGAGTTATTCTGATAAAAATCATCATTTTCAGAAGGTCTAAACGGCTTGCGAGTGGATTTCTTGTGCAGAATTGCAAATTTAGTAATTTCGCGAGCGCGAGATTGTTGCTGCCCGCCGCACCTACATGTTCGCAATTGCGAATTCTCGCGATGCGTCGCCAAACTCCCGTGGGATCCCGCAGCAAGATCCAAAATGGCGCAGCACTTGCAAAAATATCGAGAAAAACAACTCGGCAAACGCTGAATGACGGTAAGTGAACGCCGCAAAATTGTATCACCAAGAAAAAAAAATCTGCTGCGTGCGGATTTTGCGGGAAATTCGCGAATCTCGCGGATCGCGAATTTACCGAAAATCAGCAAAATTTGTCCGCGGAACGGATTTTCCGCCCATGCTTAGTCCCCTGGGGCAAAATAGGCCTGGGAAGGGGGGCCGCACGGCCCCCTCCCATGTAAAAAAAGAAAATAATCAAAGCTTGGCCCTGGGCATGAGGTCACCAGGGCTGACTTCAGCCACTGGAGGCCCCCTCCTGTTTATTTATGAAAGAAAATAGGCATGCCCCTGGATATGGCGTTCCCAGGGGCAAAAATAGCCCGGGATTGAGCCCCTTGGCCCCCTCTCTTTGTAATTAAAAAAAAAAAATTAAGGCAGAGCTCTGGGAGATAGGGTCCCTGTTGCCAAAAACAGCCATGGGGGCCACGTGGCCCCTCCCTTTATTTGAATACACATTTATTTTAAAGTATCAGGCCTGAGGGATGGGGTCTCTGGGGCCCAACATGGTCCAGGGAAGGGGTGCCACGCGGCCCCTCCTTTTTTTAAAAAAAAGCTGCTACTCAAAGATGCCCTGCCACCTTTCTCCACTGGTTTGCAAATGCGCCTCCTGGTCAACTACTCGTTGTGGGATGAAGAAGTACCTTTTGCTGCTGAGGGTCCATAGGGGCCAAGAAGACCTCCTGTTACCTCAAGTAAGCCCCACACAGCGGGATTGCTGAGAGGTGGTCAGAAGCCAAGCCCCTTTCTCCACCACTATGCAAAGGCACCCCTCAGCGCATTGCTAGTGGGTGTTGACGTCCCCTTGCCTCCTGAGGGCCTCAGGACTAAAGGGGACTATTTCCCCCAAGCAGCAGTGCACCCAAAGGCATTTTTTCAGAGTGGTGGAGAAAGGGAGCATGGCCTTTGTTCACCTTTCGGAAATCCAGCTGTGAAGGCCTTATTGGAGGTAACAGGTTGGCTAGTTGGCCCCCAAGGACCCTCAAGAGCCAAGGAGACATAATCCTCCAAATAGTAGAGAGCCAGGATGCGTGTTTGCAGAGTAGCAGAGAAAGGGGGCATGGCCTGCTATCAGATCTCAACAATCCTGCTGTATGGGACTTACTGGAGGTAATAGAAGGAATAGGTGGACCCCCAGGACCCGCAATAGCCAAGGGGATTTCATCCCTCTACTAGTAGTGCACCAGGAGGCTTGTTTGCAAAGTGGTGGAGAAAGGGGGTGTGGCCTGCTATTATATTTCAGCTATCCTGTTGTGTGCAACTTACTGGAGGTAATAGGAGGGGTAATTGCCCCCAAGGACATCCTTGAGGGCTAACTTTCCCCTCCTGTTACCTCCCATAGGTTTCACACAGCAGGATTGCTGAGAAGTTGTCAGAGGCATGTCCCCTTTCTCCACCATTCTGCAAACATGATTCCTGCCACACTACTAGTTGTGGGATGAAGTGCCTTTGGGTCGAGAGGGACTTTGGGGGCCAAGAAGCCCTCATGGTACCATCTGTAAATCCAACACAGCAGTATTCCTGTGAGCTGGTCGGAGGCCTGCCCCCCTTCTCCACTACTCTGCAAACATGACTACTACTTTAGAAACCATAGAAATTGACTGAAAAAAACAAGGGTGACAGGGACGTTATAGTTAGGAATTAGCATTAAAAAACCTTAGAAATTCACTGAACAAACCAAAGGTTACAGGGGCATTATAGTAAGGAAATGGAATTAAAAAAACCTTAGAACATCACTGAAAAAACAAAGGTTACTGGGACGTCATAGTTAGGCTGACATTTCACTCATACAAAACCAAAGAAATTCAGCCATTATAGTTAGCTGAGTTAACAATAACACACAGCCCCGGAATGCACTGCTTATGACTTCACATATTACATCACTCCTGACATGGTCAGTGACATCACTGATGGCATCTCAAATGACATCGCTAATGACATCACTGATGACATTACCCACAGTATGTCTGAAGGCACATACTGACATGCCTATATGTATGTATGTATGTGAGTTCTTATATAGTGCTCGACTTACCCTAGGGCATCTCGGCGCTTGCATTGGGAACCCGTACTGGCTTTTCGCTGCGAGATAACCCGTACTGGGTATCCCCAAGGTGCAAGCCAGGCATCCCGCCGCGGGGGGCCGTTGTGGAGATTAAGCAAGCTTATTGCCCAGAGCTGCATAGTGTGAACTCGTGCTTAGAGTGGGCACCGAAGCAAGAATTATCGAGTCGGTGGACAATTGGGCTCAAGACCCTGCCACGTCGGGAATCGAACCCTGGTCCCGGGTCTGACCTCTGCTTCAGGGTATGCCTCCTCTAACCAGTGAGCCACACTTCTCCACTCCTATAAAATCTTTAATAGACCCACTGCGACTCCACACAACCATTCACAGAGCCACACCAGTACTTACACACCCACTCACTGATTAGTGATTTATACATACATCCACTTGCTCACTCATACTGCTAGTGATACACCCACTCACTCACTAATACTGCCATTGACATGTCCACTCATGCACCCATACAGGCACTCACACACTGAGTGAGTCACCCATAGAACCACTCATACACCTAGACACTCACCTATATAGTCAATCACACAGCCACTTACTCACCCAAACACACTCACACACTTACTTTCTCACACAAATAAGTAACATGTACTCACTCACCTTTACAGTCACTAATAGAAGAAAGCACTCATCCATATAGCCACTCTCACATTCGCTCACTCATACCAACAGTCACTCATGTACTCGGTGACTCACCTATACTGTCTTTCACATGCCCAGTTACTCACCCATACTAACACATGCACTCAATCACCAAATTAACCATACAGACACTCACTCACCTATAAAGCTTGTCACACATGCACACAGCACCTCATGCAGCCACTGAGTCCCCAGTCACTCATCCATAGAGGCAGTCACACACTGCCTCACTCACACATATAGACACCCAGACAACCATACAGGTATTCAGACAACCAATAAATCACACATATACCCATCCATGTACCCACTAACACACTCACTAACACACCCACTTAGACTTCAACTGACAGACAGATGCACACATTTAAACAACCAGTCTCTCACCCATACATTCACTGAGATACCTAATCTCTCACTTATATAGTCAGACACGCACCCACGTAGTCATCCATACAGACAAACCAAACACAAGGATATTATGGATGGAGTGCTGAAACTTTTCAGACATTCACCCCCAGTCACAGATCTGGGTTGAATCCATCATCGTTCTTTAGC
>NW_028240835.1:0-1000 GCF_964263255.1 Lissotriton vulgaris | reverse complement strand
AAACTCGCTCAGGCGAATCTGGAAGCCAGCCAGGAGGACTTGAAGCGGTGGTACAATCAGAATGCCACTCTGATTGAGCTTCAACCTGGACAGAATCAATCAATCAGTCATTTGTTAAGCTCACTACATACCCGTGAGGGTCTCAAGGCGCTGGGGGGTGGGAGCCGCTACTAATTGAACTGCCAGGTCTTTAGTGTCCTCCTGAAGGTCAGCAGGTCTTGGGTCTGTCATAGTGGGAGGGTGTTCCATGTCCTGGCGGCAAGGTGGGAGAAGGATCTCCCGCCGGGTGTTGTTCTTCGGATGCGCGGGATGGTGGTGAGTGAGTGAGAGGTCGGCGGAGCGCAGCTGGCAGTTGGGGGTGTAGAAGGAGAGCCGTCTGTTGAGGTAGGCTGGGACGGTCTTGTGGAGTGCCTTGTGTGCGTGGATGAGGAGCTTGAAGGATATCCTCCTGTTGATGGGGAGCCAGTGCTCCCTGATCGAAGTCTCAGGGATACCAGACTTCACCCCTTCTGTTTGCCTGCACCTGGAACTTGCTGTTCTAGTGGCTACAGGAGGAATCCTGCAACATCGACGCCAGCGAGCGACCCCGTCATCTGCATCGAAGCCGTGAGTGCTGCTCCGACTTGCAACGTAGACCTGACACCGGCCGGCGTGAAACCTCCAAACCAGTGAACAACATCGTAAGCCTGCCATAGCCGTGAGTGATGCTCCAACTTGCGACGCCGGCCCGGCGCCTGCTGCTGTGCCGCATCGGCTCCGTAGCCGACATCATCGTGGAGCCTATCGTCGACGTGAGTGGTCAAGAATCTATTGACATCGTACAGAACCGTGGTTTCTGCGCCATTGCGACGTCACCTCCTCTGCGGGCAGGAACCGACGCCTCCCCTGCCTGCGCAAGCATCCAGGTCCCGACGCATCATCTCGCTCGAAGCAAGGAACAGACGCTGCCACAAGGCAACAACGCCACACCTCCCCGACGCCGTGAGCTTTATTTGTTTTC
>NW_028240834.1:0-12454 GCF_964263255.1 Lissotriton vulgaris | reverse complement strand
CACACCAAGTCCAACAGTAATGGTGGAAGCAACAACCCAGTGCCACATGGAAATTGGAGGGTCCAAATCCCGAAAGTTCTGATGCCAAAACTTTGTTGAGGGGAGCTAACATAGAAAAGTGATTTTAGGCATATGAAGTAGCTCTGGAGATGCATAGTGTCACTGAAGAGGATTGGGGAGCCATGCTCCCTAAGCATATTTCCAATGAGGTGACTGGATTAAGTACTCAGTCATGTGAGAAGCCCTTTTTATGAAGTACAGCCTCACCTCTGAAAAGTATAGGTTGAAGTTCAGTTCAGCTAGAAACTGCCCCGCTAGTCTTCTGTAGATTACGTGGATTACTTTAGCATGACCCTGGATGGTTGAGTAAAGGGCAGCAATGTGAGTAATTACAATGAGCTGTATAATTTGATTGAGCACATGTTCAGTAGTTGTTTTCCAGAGCTGAGCCAACACCTTATAGATACTGACCTTATAGCTCACTGACCTCAGGGAGCTTTACAAGGAGACCGACTGCTGGTTCAACACCAGTGTCCACTAGAAGATATCTGAGGGAATCATCAAAAAGGTAGAAAGGGCCCCCACCAAAAGAAAGAGAGAGGGAAGACAAAATAAAAACAAGGAGTTCTCAAAACTCCCCTAAATCAGTTCTCAGAGTAAGGATTCCCAGTCAAAATGTTACCAGAAGAAAGGTACTTACTCTGAGAATAAATGCTTAGGGTGGTTCTCCCCTTAAATGCTATACAAGCTGCAAGTAAGGGTATATTAAGGGAGATTCTCACTCCTCTAATGGGCCCCGGACCCAATTGGTGGGAAGACACCATAGATGGGTATTTTAGAGCTTGGGAAGGAGTATGCCATAGTTAGCATGTGGTAGGTGCAGAGGTTACCCTAGTACCTCTGGATAACAGAAAGAATGTGCTAAAGGCCCACATGACTAATAATACTATCAAGTATAAGCAGTTGGTCACCATCAATGGGCAGTGGGTGGAGACTCTGAGAGACACAAGAGCCAGTAGTACTGCTGTCAAGTGTCAGGTTATTCGTAATGTATTCTAGCAGGTAGTGGTAGCAGACAACCACAACAGTAACTTTGGCTCTGATTTCCTTTGAATGGAAGTGTGGTCTCAGGTTCATTAATGGTAGCGGTGAGTCCAGCCATGCGTGTAGATTGTCTTCTTAGAAACAACAAGAAGCACACCATCTGAAAGGAGTTGGAGCCCAGGTCCCACCTGTAGATTTTAGTAAGCGTGGGCGTAAAATCTGTTTCGTTTGCGAAATTTGTGGATTTTTGGCAAATTTGCGGTCCGCGAATCGTGCAAATTTGCCCAAAAATCCGCAAATTTACAAGCTGCGGATTTTTTTGTTTGGTCCCGCTTGAAAATCACAATATCGCGCGCGCTGCGTTGACTTACCGTGATTCTTTGTTCGCCGAGTTGTTTTTCTCCCGCTTTGTGTGTGCTGCGCCATTTTGGATCATGCTGCGTAATCGCGCAAGAGTTTTTCGACCGCGATTACATCATCGTGGCCCGCCATCTTGCACAGCGAGAGTTTGACAGCGCGAGTGCGTCATAAGGGCCCTCGATCACGCATCGTGGGATTAAACAATGACGAACACGTAGATGCGGCGCGCAGCTGACGTCCGGCGGGAGATTTGAACTGCTCGCTTTTCCGAAATTGCAAAAATTGCAATTCTGCACAAGAAATCCACCGCAGGCGGCATAAACCTTCTGAAAATGATGATTTTGGTCAGAATAACTCATCAGATTGACATTTGGCTGCACTTTTTGGTGCAAGGAGTCCATTTTTTGGGGGGGGGGGGTGGGAGGAAGGAAGTGCCCCAGAGTCTCCAACTTCCTGTTCCTGTCCAGCAGGCTCCTCCCAGTGCTTTGTCCATGTCCTGGTCACTTTTCATTTGGATCTGGAGCTGGAAGGATTACTTTTTGTGGCTGCTGCTGGATATTTGTATTTGAGGACTTTTTGTTTGGATCACTTTTGGATTACTTTTGGATTTGAGATTTTACAAGTAAGTTTGTGTTGTTTGCTTGGGGCATTGCAGTTGCTGCAACTACAATTGTTAAAATTTTTCACAACTTTAAAAAATATATATTGTGGGTAGCCGCAGTATGCAGTAGGCCCAGAGTTAGTCATGGGTGCATGATACAACTGTTTCTGTGAGTTTTGTTGAAATTAAATATCATTTATGTCATGGAATTGAATAGCTCACTCTTATATGTGTTTTTTTTTTATTTTGGGGTGCGTGGAAAGTCACACTAGCCAGTAGGCCCTGGGTAGTGAGTGGTGCATGGACCAAGTCTTTCTGTGGGGTGTCTTTAATTTAAACATCATTGAGGGCATGGTTGGCATTGGATTGTGGTGATTTGTGTGTGTTTTTCAACTTTTTGGGGTGTTGTTGGGGCCTGGCCATGTGGGTGGGGGCCATTTTGAGGCCTGGTCCAGACAGATAGAGGGGAAAGATTAAATGATATTATGGCTACCTTTGACCTTGGGTTCGCAAATATGATGTGTTCTCCTGTGGTCAAATTTAGTCCAACCTTCATATCAAGGGGTCTGCAATCGAATATTGACTACATATTAGTCCCTAATAATTACTCTAACCAGGTGGGGAATTTTGAGATTCACCTAAATGGCCTTAGTGATCACTTGCCAATTAGCTTCCATTTATTTCCACCAGATAGCAGCAAATCCACCACAATTGAGTCTTTGGCGTGGGCGCAAGATATAATATTGCCACCTCAAAATGGCTATGCATTAAAATGGAGCACACTAGACCCTGTGAAAACAAATGAAGGGATTATCTCTAAGGCACTGCCACAAATACAGGTCTGCTTAGATGAGGGTTCCACACATGAGGAAATCTTGGATGCCTTTGGTCTTATCACCGGGATTCCTTCACTAAATCTAATACTAGAAAACATGACAAGACTAATGGCTGGTTTGATACCCATTGTACAAAGGCCTATACCAAGCTTAAAGTCGCACTTAGTATCAAACCAAGGGATAACCAATTATTAAGAACCTGTAGAAGGGAATATAATCAAGCCAGGACCCGACGAAAAAGGGAAATTAAGGAATTGGCATGGCAAAACTTGTTAAAAGCTTCCGAATGTAGAAATCCTAAATTGTTCTGGCAAGCAGTCAAGGCTCCTTATTTTTTAAAAGAAAATATTGACAGAATAGAGGTCGCCATAGACGAAAATACATGGATTGATTTCTTTTCAAATGTATATAAAAAGGAGGGGAGAAATTCAGAGCTTACCCATGAGATAACAGAGCTGGGAGTAGCAACAAGGCAATACACACCGATTGGCCTAGAAATTGAACATGACAAAGTCTTGTTGGCAATAAACAAGAGTAAAGGCGGTAAGGCTCCAGGCCCAGACGGTATCCTGAACGACATCTTCAAATTGACCACTGAGCTTTGGGCCCCAATATGGCACACCGGTCCCATTGGCGTGTTGTGCAAAAGGATTTATTAAAACCTGGTCCGAATCAGTAATAATACTGATTTATAAAAAGGGGGACAGAGAGAGTCCAGCGAATTATAGGCCAATCTCCCTCCTGGACTCCCTCATGAAGATAGCAGGCAGGGTGGTTCTAAATAAATTACAAATATGGACAAGGGATAATAACATCTTGAGCCCCGTCCAGTATGGCTTCAGGGAGGGGATGGGCACGGTGGAGCAGGTGCTTAATTTTGTGATAATACAGGGCAAATACACCAGAGCAAAGAGAGAGTGTTTGAACGCCATCTTTGTTGATCTCACAGCTGCGTTCGACTGTGTGGACCACGCAAAGTTGTGGCAAACCCTGAAAAAAATCGGGGTGGAACCTGCTATAGTGCAATTCCTTTGCCAGCTGTACTCTGGTGCGACTGCCAGGGTGAGATACAGGACAAAGGGAGAATGTACTGGGCCCTTCCGTATAGAGAACGGGGTAAGACAGGGCGGTGTGCTGGCCCCCTTCCTATTCTCCATTTACACGAATGCTTTGGAGGGGGAATTGGAGGCCAGCACACCAGATTCTCCTAGATATGCTACGAAGCAGGTTGTCTCACTTCTCTATGCGGATGACGCAGTACTCATGGCCCGAACCAGGATAGGCGCCCAAAAAGCACTTGCGAAATATAATGAGTATATGGCAACAAGGGGGCTAAAAATGAATGCCAAAAAATCATTCATGATGACGTGCGGGAAAGGACGGGCTAAATGCAAGCCAATCCAGGTGGATGGCCTTTCCATTGAATGCAAGAAAACGTTCTCCTATCTGGGGGTGTTACTTGAAGGTTTGGGCTCGTGGGTGACGGCTATTAAAAATAGGACCTTGTTATTTAAACGTTCTATAGCGGCCTTAATGAATTTCTCCAAACAACTGGGTAAAAGACCACCTGAAATTCTCCTAAAAATATACATGGCTAAATGTAGGAGTATTGCCCTTTACGGGGCCGGTATTTGGGGTATCCAGAATGCGCCATCTATTCAAATTGCCGAAAATGGCTTTTTAAGATACATGTTATCGCTTCCACAGGGTACGTCAGTATTTAACTGCCATGCAGAATTAGGTATGGAACATATTTCTGACCTAAGAAAACTACAACCTATCCTACTCTGGCATAGAGTATGGACTGCAGAAGCGTTGGGACTCAACCGCGAAATTATAAAGGATGCTATGGCCCTTGATAATGCAAAACATATCCCATGGATAGCGTATGTAAAGAAGCCCCTTACTGATTTGCAAAGACAAAAATTGTACAATAACCCTGAATCAAACAGTGGGCTATCCAGAACAGAATTAAAAGGAATATGTATGAACCACTTTGAATTGTTGAGATGTGCAGGTGAATGTACAAAAACTACAGTAATACACCACCAAATGACTCTGACCTGCCAGGTAATCCAACCTCATTATATCTATTTGCACTGTTGGTTTTGACCGTTTTATACTGACTAGGATTAGATTTGAATTATTTCATGGCCTGGTAACTTTTCCATCAAAAACATGACTGGTCTAGAAATCTGGAACTTTGCCCATGTGATAACTTGTCTTTACAATCCACCTTACACTTGATTTTATTTTGTAAATACTATGATATTGAACGCAGAAGATGGATCAAACAACACTTGAGACAGGGTTACCGGCGACAATGTAGACCAGCGTTCCTAAGTTTACAACAATTAGAAAATGAGAAATGTATTTTGGTTATGACTGGTTTTTTAAAGAGTATCTTGAGGAAGCGGAAACTAATGATAACTGATTAATGGATTTGATTGATATATTTGCCAAAATGTAAATGCTTTAATCTGGAAATGTACTAATGTAATACTTTTTTTAATTGCTTTTACGGTTGATTACTATTTATCTATTATGAAATAATGAATATATATCCATGTAGCTTTTATGATTTTATTTACGGTCACTAGAAACTTTCTCGAGTGAACAGGAATGAGGAATGAGTTAACTTTCCTGAATAGACAAGAAGGGATTAGCTTCTGACAACGGCATAAACATGACAACTTTGCTCCCTCCAGAATAAGGAGTACATCTCCAGAGTCGTGTGAAAACAATAGATAGCTATTTCACTCAGTCAATCGTGCATGCTTAGTTTCACCAGAGTGCAGAGAAATAGAGAGACGGGCGTTTTCAATAAAAGTTGTTTTCTCATGCAAGAGAAGTGAATTGCCACAATTTGCAATACTTGTCATAAAGTAAAGTGCGTACAGTAAAAGAAGTATTATGAAATAATACTGTAAAAGAATTTATATGGTTTCTTAGCCATATGATACTTAAAACGGATAAAATATATACAATACATACAATGATAAAGGATGACTAAATGTACTCATCTGGTGCTTCTAAAATATGCCTACCCCGGTGTACCTAACCTAAGCCTAGTACGTGGGAAGGAGTAAGTGAGCTGCAGTTTAAGTTAAGTTAGTTTTGCCAAGAATCTGAATCAAGAATTCTCTAAGGATCTAATCAGCTCCGTACCTTGGTTTTAGAATGAAGGAGGTCTTGTATCTCTTTCTCAGGACTCGATCTCCCAGCAACCCACAAGGGTGACTGGAGACACTGGAGCTGGATTTCTCGGCAGGAGAAAAGACAGCCTCTCTCTCAGTGCGTCAAATGGGAGGGTCGGCTTCCTTCGGCACTCGCATCAGCTGGGCTTTGGGTAAGTAGATAGCCGCTCTGCTACAAACCACTGTGTGTTGCTTAAGGCTAATGCTGGTATACTTATACCTGCAAGGTGCCGAGTTTGACCTAAGGTTGGACATAAGACGTCACTAGAACTGTCACTAACAACTGGCAGTTCTTTCAGGGCTCTCAGGAGTTCTACGACAAATCAAAACAGAAGCAGGGGGAATTCCCGGGCTGCTGGAGGCTTGGTTTGTTTAAAGAACGTGTTGTACTTTCTAGGAGTCTAGGGAAGTAGCCTTGCCGTATTTGGACTGCATTGGCTATGACTAAATATGGATATGATTCTTATGCCTTTATAAGGATATGATTTGTTATAACCACATAAGGGCATGAATCGGGAATATTTAATTAGGGTCCTAGATACAGTCAAAACACCCATTTCACGTATAATGTCCATCATTACTAAATACTAAGCAATATATAAACATATAAGTATGCATGTGTTTTCCAGCCCACCCCAAAATACATAAAATGCATTTGAAATGGTATAGATACACGAAAATGAGTATTATACTGTACGTTTTTGAAGCAGTGGTATCATTCAGAGAATATTTTTTGTAGTGCATTATAATCTTCACTGAATGAATCACGAAAGTTACATTTATGAAATGGCTCTTAATACAGAAGAGAAGGCCGAGACCATTTCATCACATAATTATACAATATTGTACATGTGCTAGAGCCTGATTCAAAATATTGTCTCTAAAAATAGAAGTTCTGTTCTCTAAGAATAGTTCTAATTTAAGCAGAGTACCATGTGCCAAAAAAAGGTAAATATTTTGGGAACTGGAGAAAAATAATTTTGTTTTCGGGAGAAAAATAGTTCCAATGTTTTTTAGAAATTCTGTTTATCAAAACTGAAGGCCGAATTCAAAGTTCAGGGAATGCTGTGTGCTCGCTATTTCAAATATTATTCTCGTTGTTAGGAGAGAACAGTACCTCAGATAGGCCGGCAAAAAATTTGTCTACAACAGTAGGTGAAAGTTGGGCCAACTCCGAAAAATCGGAAATAGTGCATATATGCGATGCATTGCCATCATCGGTGTTTAGATCAGCAATGGTCACAGAAGGTTGTACCTTTGAGTACCGCTTTCATCTCGTACATTACCAAGCTTGGTCCACTAGGTAGACCAGGAGCTACATGGCCGGTACTAGCCAGCTATACACCACATCCTGACATAGAAAAATTGACAGGTTGAGAACTGTTAACTCAGCTGAAAGAGTTAATTAAAATACATAGACAATTGGTCCAATATGTCATGCGGACCTTAACAGTTCAAATTACTGTAAGGATTCCACAGCACACCCCTCACCAGGGGAACGCAAACAAAATTACACCTCAGACTATACAATCAGTCATTGCCTGCCAAAAGAGAACAAATTCCATTTTGATTAGCACAAAAAATTACTCAAATTGAGGCAGTATTCCCTGATAGTACACCTCATGAGAAACACAGAATTCTGACAATCTGTTTACCAATGGGGATAGCACCACATGTGGAGGACTGTGACACTTGGGGTACAGTCTTTGCTTCAATCTACATAAAAACACATGGTCTACCGTCCATGGCGGTAATACCAGACATTCTAAGACAGATTAAAAATGAATACGATCCAGAACCGGCCTTAAATCTAGGTATGAAATTACTGAAAAATTTCAAACAGGTCTCGGCTATACTATTAGCTAATATTAAAGGTGAAGCAGCATCCGTGGCAATCCGCCAGAAGTTAAAAGAAACAGATATAGCAGATCAACCATATGAGCTTGCAAGAATGATTGAAAAATCATATGAAGAACTAGGAAAAGATAGTTTGGGTGGGAAACTAGTAAAACCCGAATTAACAGAAAATCCTGAAAATGTTTTTATTAAAAATAATCTCACTACTCCTAAGAAGAAGTGGGAAAGTAATAAACAGACACTTCCTAACGAGAAACGTCCTCAGTCCAGAGGAAGATCCCCCCAGCGGGGAGGTAGGTCTCCCCAACGGGAGCCCTCTGAAAAAAGGTATAACCTTAGAAATAGGGATACTTTAAGAAAACCTGATAGATATCAAGATACTGACACTCATTCCTCTTGTGTCTTTCAGACTTCTACGTAGAAATCCGAGAGGAGAGGACGATCAGAACAGAAAGAGGAACGCGTGTAGTCCGAAGAAGAACAGCACGTTCCAAAAAATAAGAAGACTATGTTCAAGAAGAAGGTAGCAAGCATAAAGATCAGACATGCCGAGGATCTTGAGGACACAACTCCAGAACGGGGAGTGGGCTCAAACAATGCTAGACAGCGCAGCAGAAGTCACCATAGTTTGCAGGATCCTGATGGATCATCTGGAGACAGTGGACTTGAATGAATGCATTCAAGTTCAAACTGCAAACACCAGGGTTATTGTACCCCACAAGTTATATGAAGTAACACTCCGGATGGAGGGGGACATAACTAGAAAAATAAGAGCACTCTTTTGGGAGAAGCTCTCTAAAGGCTATGACATTCTTCTAGCTGAACAAGACTGGCCACCTGAATTTGTCAGGGAGTGCCCACATGGTGAAGAAATAATTATGCCAGCCTTCTCAAATCACATTCCAATAAATAAAAAATACACATTTGCCAGAAATGGGCAGTAGCTCATGCTCCAGCATTATATAAAAATCATGTAGGATGGGATGAGGATTCTCCTCACCATAAAATCCAGTTAAAAAATCAACCTACTGCACAAAGGCAGTATCCAGTTAAGCAAGAAGCTAAAAAACAAGTCATGGAGATTTTAAATCAACTTGAATACCAAGGGGTGATTGAAACATGCACCTCGTCAATGAACAATCCTTTGTTTGCTGTCTCCAAACCAGACAATTCATATCGTCTAGTTTTGGATTACAGACATTTAACCCCTTCTGTGCTGCACAAATTCTACTGCGGTGCTGAAGGGTCTAAAGAACAAATGGAACCATGACGGAACGGTTCCGTCATAAGCACAGGCCAACCGACGCTCATGACGGAACCGTTCCGTCATGAGCATGGAAGGGGTTAAACTCCTGTTGCAAAACATTTGCAGTACAAAATGCACATAGTGCAGCATTGATGAATAACATTGTGCGGAAAAAATATAAAACCACATTATTTCAAATGGGTTTTACTGTCAAAACCTTTGCACCTGAAAGCAGGCATTTGACCGCTTTCTTAATTATGGGGACACAGCGACAATTTTGCCAGCTCCCCCAGGGATTCAAGAATAGTCCAGGGTTATTTTCAGCCAGGATACCAGAGTTACTACAAACAAACGATCATGAGGCATTATCTTATGTCGATGACATCTATCTTACAGTCGATGATTTGGACGTGCACTTGAAAAGGGTGAACACCATAATACTTGGGTTCGCTTCTGAAGGGTATGAATTACATTTTAAGAAATCACGAATTGCCCACCTCAACGTCCTATTTTTAGGCTACGAATTATCAAGTGAAGGCAAAAGCCTGGCAGCTAACTTTCTAGAGAAATGTGCGCTGCTCCAACCTCCAAAAACTGCTGAAAAACTTACAGTCAATTCTAGGTTTCCTGAATTTTGGAAGAACTTATGTTCTAAATTACGCAGAAAGGGTTAAACCTCTCTACGAACTAATCAAACCAGATTTCAAATCAACAAATTAGACTCAAAACCATACAGAAATTTTGCGTTCAGTGCAAACAGACATGTTAGCAAAAACACAGTTAGAAACATGCGACAATGTGCGCAACCTTGTGATCCGAATCATCCCAGGGAGATGCCGATTCATGTACCTGACCTTTAATGAAGGTGAAAAGGTACCAATAGCATATAAATCACAATTGTACACACAAGCGAAAGTAAAATTCACTTCTACAGAGAAAATTCTGACAGCGGCTCAAACTGCAGGAGCAAAGGAGAGAGCCCTAGCACAGGGTAAATACATAATGATCATTACACCTGTATCTGCCTTAGAGGCAGTGACAAAAGCAAGCATTCCAAATGCAAAAGCTTTACATCTGAGATGGATACAATGGGTTAACTCTCTTGCTGCAACAGATGTTAAATACGTCTTTGACCTGTACTTAAAAACACAAGAATTCCTACAATACGGGTACGAATGTCCTCTGCTGACCGAAATTCTGCCTCTAGAACATTACGGCTGTATAATATATACAGATGGATCAGCACAGCCTGCAATTGGGGGTAAACAAGCTTATAGTGCTGTGTGCGCGATTGTTAAAGGTCGCTGGCGCGAAGGTAAATTCAGACCTATGGCCACTAAAACTCAATCACTCGGAGACTGTACAGCTCAGCGAGCTGAACTACAGACTTTTAAGTTGGCGCTTGAAAATACTGATCGCGAATTCCCCACACTAATAGTGTGCGATTCGTATTTCTGCGTTGAATCTTACAATGAACACTTGCAGAACTGGGTTCGAGATGGTTTCAAAAATTCAAAAGGTGGCACAATCAAGCATAAAAAGCTTTGGGAACAAGTAGTTCTTTTGCAAAAAGAACTACAAAAGACTCACGTGATTCAAACACTGAGTCATCAGTGTGATGGCGTTCACGTTGCAGGGAATTCATTGGCTGATGAAGCCGCAAAGGCAGCTGAGCAAACAGCTTCCATAGCTACAATCAAACGCTCAAAAAAAGTAATAGATGGTGAAACGTTATTAGCAGTAAAAGCCTCAATGGAAGGCAATCATGCAGCGTTACCTCTAAACTATCCACTCATGCATACATACATAATTGATGCAAACTCTGTTCCTTTTGCTTGAATCCCTGGAGTGGGGGACAGAGTAATTCCAAACAGGAAGCAGAGAGCTTACTTGGTTCAAGAAGCACATATGGGAGAGGGTCTGATACATCATGGGATCTTGGAATTTCTAATAGAACTAGAAGAGATGTACTGGTGGCCAGGAATGAGCATTCAAGTTTACGAATTCGGAATCAACTGTGATACCTGTTGCGAATATCATAGTTTTGACAACCACCAGATACCTGACTACAGTGTAGCCAGCCTAGTTCAGATGCCTTTGTTAGACAGGATTAGACTATCTACACGCAGATGCCATCATGGCCAGATGCGGTCCCACAACTGCTAGGACAAGATTTATTTGGATGTGGCCCCAGCGCTCGGCTGACGCCAGAACTATTATAAAGGATTTGCGAGTCTTTATCGGCACATACGCAATCAGCACGCTACATTTTGACCAGGGTCCTGCGTTTAGCTCTCAAGCTTACAAGGAGGCCATGGCTAGTTTAGGCATTGCATTGTGGTATTCTAGTCCCTTCCATCCTGAGGGTAATGCAGTAGTGGAAAGAAAAAAACGTGACATAAAGCAATCCATAACAGCTAAGGTATTAGGTTTGGGTGATGGGTTGGTCAAACATCTAATAAGTGTCCAATGAAGTCTTAACAATCTGACAAGAAGTTCTCTGGGGGGAATCACTCAGTATGAATTACTGTTTGGTACTAGAATGTTAATCAAAGACCTTGATTATCAAACTTCGGTGGTGGAATAAAAACCCTTTGATGTCAAAGATCGTTTGGCTGTCTTACAGGACTTAAACGAAACAAGAAGAAGTCTAAGTAACACAAAACAAATGCCAGCAGCCACTGAAGAAAAACCACCTGTCCTAGCAAGACCTGTCTGGATTCCAAAGATTGGGGATCTAGTCAGAGTGAAGATCGCGGAAATGAAGGAATTTGGGCCTTCTTACAGAAATGCAGTACCTGTCTTGGTAATCCAAGGAACAAGATCAGTAGTACTACCGCCCCTTGCTGTTAAAAGGGAGAACAGAGTTGTGTCCATCGACCTGGTCAAACCACAATCATGTGGCCAATAATAAGTAGTAGGCCCAGTGGACTCCCAAGATGTAGCAGAAGACCAAATCTCGCTACTATCCAAGAGGTTCAAACTGAAAGACTTATCACCTTTGATAAACCTGCAGTAAGAAAAGAAGGACTATGTAACAAAGCCATGGAACTCGTGCATCTTGAGACCCAAATAACAGTTCGTAAGAAACACCTGTCTACAATGATGTAGCTTCTGACAGAAGGAAGAAGCAACTCCAAAGATTAATAACAATAGCAAAACTACGCCCAGGCCTGATTGTAAACCGGTTCAATATTTTTGTTCTCCAGGAAACCTGGGCAGTGTCCCTCATAATATGCATTGGTTTTTCATGTTATTCATGCCCAGCTGTGGAATCCCACTCTAGAAGAACCACAGGAGGTCTTGCCATCTA
>NW_028240833.1:0-28541 GCF_964263255.1 Lissotriton vulgaris | reverse complement strand
CGAGCCCCTGGAAGCATGAAAATCACTTTAAACATGCTAATTTTAGCTCTAACACTGATGATCCACCTACAAATGTGAACTGACGTTCAAAAATAAAACATTTGAAAACGGACCATTTTCCACATTTCTGAAGCATGACGTAATGGGGGGTGTTATCTCTTTTGTCGAAAATCAGCCGTTTTTGCTCGAACATTAAATGCCTCCAAATGGTATTTAATTAACTTCCCGAGCCCCTGGAAGCATGAAAATCACTTTAAACATGCTAATTTTAGCTCTAACACTGATGATCCACCTACAAATGTGAACTGACGTTCAAAAATAAAACATTTGAAAACGGACCATTTTCCACATTTCTGAAGCATGACGTAATGGGGGGGTGTTATCTCTTTTGTCGAAAATCAGCCGTTTTTGCTCGAACATTAAATGCCTCCAAATGGTATTTAATTAACTTCCCGGGGTGAAGAAACCCTTTTTGAGAACTCAGAGTGAGTAAATTGGCCATTTTCATGCACTTTTAACCATTCCATAAATCTTGTGTTTTGGGCCCCTAGAAGCATGAAAATCACTTTAAACATGCTAATTTTAGCTCTAACACTGATGATCCACCTACAAATGTGAACTGACGTTCAAAAATAAAACATTTGAAAAAGGACCATTTTCCACATTTCTGAAGCATGACGTAATGGGGGGGTGTTATCTCTTTTGTCGAAAATCAGCCGTTTTTGCTCGAACATTAAATGCCTCCAAATGGTATTTAATTAACTTCCCGAGCCCCTGGAAGCATGAAAATCACTTTAAACATGCTAATTTTAGCTCTAACACTGATGATCCACCTACAAATGTGAACTGACGTTCAAAAATAAAACATTTGAAAACGGACCATTTTCCACATTTCTGAAGCATGACGTAATGGGGGGGGTGTTATCTCTTTTGTCGAAAATCAGCCGTTTTTGCTCGAACATTAAATGCCTCCAAATGGTATTTAATTAACTTCCCGGGGTGAAGAAACCCTTTTTGAGAACTCAGAGTGAGTAAATTGGCCATTTTCTTGCACTTTTAACCATTCCATAAATCTTGTGTTTTGGGCCCCTGGAAGCATGAAAATCACTTTAAACATGCTAATTTTAGCTCTAACACCGATGATCCACCTACAAATGTGAACTGACGTTCAAAAATAAAACATTTGAAAACGGACCATTTTCCACATTTCTGAAGCATGACGTAATGGGGGGGTGTTATCTCTTTTGTCGAAAATCAGCCGTTTTTGCTCGAACATTAAATGCCTCCAAATGGTATTTAATTAACTTCCCGAGCCCCTGGAAGCATGAAAATCACTTTAAACATGCTAATTTTAGCTCTAACACTGATGATCCACCTACAAATGTGAACTGACGTTCAAAAATAAAACATTTGAAAACGGACCATTTTCCACATTTCTGAAGCATGACGTAATGGGGGGGTGTTATCTCTTTTGTCGAAAATCAGCCGTTTTTGCTCGAACATTAAATGCCTCCAAATGGTATTTAATTAACTTCCCGGGGTGAAGAAACCCTTTTTGAGAACTCAGAGTGAGTAAATTGGCCATTTTCATGCACTTTTAACCATTCCATAAATCTTGTGTTTTGGGCCCCTGGAAGCATGAAAATCACTTTAAACATGCTAATTTTAGCTCTAACACTGATGATCCACCTACAAATGTGAACTGACGTTCAAAAATAAAACATTTGAAAACGGACCATTTTCCACATTTCTGAAGCATGACGTAATGGGGGGGTGTTATCTCTTTTGTCGAAAATCAGCCGTTTTTGCTCGAACATTAAATGCCTCCAAATGGTATTTAATTAACTTCCCGGGGTGAAGAAACCCTTTTTGAGAACTCAGAGTGAGTAAATTGGCCATTTTCATGCACTTTTAACCATTCCATAAATCTTGTGTTTTGGGCCCCTGGAAGCATGAAAATCACTTTAAACATGCTAATTTTAGCTCTAACACTGATGATCCACCTACAAATGTGAACTGACGTTCAAAAATAAAACATTTGAAAACGGACCATTTTCCACATTTCTGAAGCATGACGTAATGGGGGGGTGTTATCTCTTTTGTCGAAAATCAGCCGTTTTTGCTCGAACATTAAATGCCTCCAAATGGTATTTAATTAACTTCCCGAGCCCCTGGAAGCATGAAAATCACTTTAAACATGCTAATTTTAGCTCTAACACTGATGATCCACCTACAAATGTGAACTGACGTTCAAAAATAAAACATTTGAAAACGGACCATTTTCCACATTTCTGAAGCATGACGTAATGGGGGGGTGTTATCTCTTTTGTCGAAAATCAGCCGTTTTTGCTCGAACATTAAATGCCTCCAAATGGTATTTAATTAACTTCCCGAGCCCCTGGAAGCATGAAAATCACTTTAAACATGCTAATTTTAGCTCTAACACTGATGATCCACCTGCAAATGTGAACTGACGTTCAAAAATAAAACATTTGAAAACGGACCATTTTCCACATTTCTGAAGCATGACGTAATGGGGGGGTGTTATTTCTTTTGTCGAAAATCAGCCGTTTTTGCTCGAACATTAAATGCCTCCAAATGGTATTTAATTAACTTCCCGAGCCCCTGGAAGCATGAAAATCACTTTAAACATGCTAATTTTAGCTCTAACACTGATGATCCACCTACAAATGTGAACTGACGTTCAAAAATAAAACATTTGAAAACGGACCATTTTCCACATTTCTGAAGCATGACGTAATGGGGGGGTGTTATCTCTTTTGTCGAAAATCAGCCGTTTTTGCTCGAACATTAAATGCCTCCAAATGGTATTTAATTAACTTCCCGAGCCCCTGGAAGCATGAAAATCACTTTAAACATGCTAATTTTAGCTCTAACACTGATGATCCACCTACAAATGTGAACTGACGTTCAAAAATAAAACATTTGAAAACGGACCATTTTCCACATTTCTGAAGCATGACGTAATGGGGGGGTGTTATCTCTTTTGTCGAAAATCAGCCGTTTTTGCTCGAACATTAAATGCCTCCAAATGGTATTTAATTAACTTCCCGAGCCCCTGGAAGCATGAAAATCACTTTAAACATGCTAATTTTAGCTCTAACACTGATGATCCACCTACAAATGTGAACTGACGTTCAAAAATAAAACATTTGAAAACGGACCATTTTCCACATTTCTGAAGCATGACGTAATGGGGGGGTGTTATCTCTTTTGTCGAAAATCAGCCGTTTTTGCTCGAACATTAAATGCCTCCAAATGGTATTTAATTAACTTCCCGGGGTGAAGAAACCCTTTTTGAGAACTCAGAGTGAGTAAATTGGCCATTTTCATGCACTTTTAACCATTCCATAAATCTTGTGTTTTGGGCCCCTGGAAGCATGAAAATCACTTTAAACATGCTAATTTTAGCTCTAACACTGATGATCCACCTACAAATGTGAACTGACGTTCAAAAATAAAACATTTGAAAACGGACCATTTTCCACATTTCTGAAGCATGACGTAATGGGGGGGTGTTATCTCTTTTGTCGAAAATCAGCCGTTTTTGCTCGAACATTAAATGCCTCCAAATGGTATTTAATTAACTTCCCGGGGTGAAGAAACCCTTTTTGAGAACTCAGAGTGAGTAAATTGGCCATTTTCATGCACTTTTAACCATTCCATAAATCTTGTGTTTTGGGCCCCTGGAAGCATGAAAATCACTTTAAACATGCTAATTTTAGCTCTAACACTGATGATCCACCTACAAATGTGAACTGACGTTCAAAAATAAAACATTTGAAAACGGACCATTTTCCACATTTCTGAAGCATGACGTAATGGGGGGGTGTTATCTCTTTTGTCGAAAATCAGCCGTTTTTGCTCGAACATTAAATGCCTCCAAATGGTATTTAATTAACTTCCCGGGGTGAAGAAACCCTTTTTGAGAACTCAGAGTGAGTAAATTGGCCATTTTCATGCACTTTTAACCATTCCATAAATCTTGTGTTTTGGGCCCCTGGAAGCATGAAAATCACTTTAAACATGCTAATTTTAGCTCTAACACTGATGATCCACCTACAAATGTGAACTGACGTTCAAAAATAAAACATTTGAAAACGGACCATTTTCCACATTTCTGAAGCATGACGTAATGGGGGGGGTGTTATCTCTTTTGTCGAAAATCAGCCGTTTTTGCTCGAACATTAAATGCCTCCAAATGGTATTTAATTAACTTCCCGGGGTGAAGAAACCCTTTTTGAGAACTCAGAGTGAGTAAATTGGCCATTTTCTTGCACTTTTAACCATTCCATAAATCTTGTGTTTTGGGCCCCTGGAAGCATGAAAATCACTTTAAACATGCTAATTTTAGCTCTAACACCGATGATCCACCTACAAATGTGAACTGACGTTCAAAAATAAAACATTTGAAAACGGACCATTTTCCACATTTCTGAAGCATGACGTAATGGGGGGGTGTTATCTCTTTTGTCGAAAATCAGCCGTTTTTGCTCGAACATTAAATGCCTCCAAATGGTATTTAATTAACTTCCCGAGCCCCTGGAAGCATGAAAATCACTTTAAACATGCTAATTTTAGCTCTAACACTGATGATCCACCTACAAATGTGAACTGACGTTCAAAAATAAAACATTTGAAAACGGACCATTTTCCACATTTCTGAAGCATGACGTAATGGGGGGGTGTTATCTCTTTTGTCGAAAATCAGCCGTTTTTGCTCGAACATTAAATGCCTCCAAATGGTATTTAATTAACTTCCCGGGGTGAAGAAACCCTTTTTGAGAACTCAGAGTGAGTAAATTGGCCATTTTCATGCACTTTTAACCATTCCATAAATCTTGTGTTTTGGGCCCCTGGAAGCATGAAAATCACTTTAAACATGCTAATTTTAGCTCTAACACTGATGATCCACCTACAAATGTGAACTGACGTTCAAAAATAAAACATTTGAAAACGGACCATTTTCCACATTTCTGAAGCATGACGTAATGGGGGGGGTGTTATCTCTTTTGTCGAAAATCAGCCGTTTTTGCTCGAACATTAAATGCCTCCAAATGGTATTTAATTAACTTCCCGGGGTGAAGAAACCCTTTTTGAGAACTCAGAGTGAGTAAATTGGCCATTTTCTTGCACTTTTAACCATTCCATAAATCTTGTGTTTTGGGCCCCTGGAAGCATGAAAATCACTTTAAACATGCTAATTTTAGCTCTAACACCGATGATCCACCTACAAATGTGAACTGACGTTCAAAAATAAAACATTTGAAAACGGACCATTTTCCACATTTCTGAAGCATGACGTAATGGGGGGGTGTTATCTCTTTTGTCGAAAATCAGCCGTTTTTGCTCGAACATTAAATGCCTCCAAATGGTATTTAATTAACTTCCCGAGCCCCTGGAAGCATGAAAATCACTTTAAACATGCTAATTTTAGCTCTAACACTGATGATCCACCTACAAATGTGAACTGACGTTCAAAAATAAAACATTTGAAAACGGACCATTTTCCACATTTCTGAAGCATGACGTAATGGGGGGGTGTTATCTCTTTTGTCGAAAATCAGCCGTTTTTGCTCGAACATTAAATGCCTCCAAATGGTATTTAATTAACTTCCCGGGGTGAAGAAACCCTTTTTGAGAACTCAGAGTGAGTAAATTGGCCATTTTCATGCACTTTTAACCATTCCATAAATCTTGTGTTTTGGGCCCCTGGAAGCATGAAAATCACTTTAAACATGCTAATTTTAGCTCTAACACTGATGATCCACCTACAAATGTGAACTGACGTTCAAAAATAAAACATTTGAAAACGGACCATTTTCCACATTTCTGAAGCATGACGTAATGGGGGGGTGTTATCTCTTTTGTCGAAAATCAGCCGTTTTTGCTCGAACATTAAATGCCTCCAAATGGTATTTAATTAACTTCCCGGGGTGAAGAAACCCTTTTTGAGAACTCAGAGTGAGTAAATTGGCCATTTTCATGCACTTTTAACCATTCCATAAATCTTGTGTTTTGGGCCCCTGGAAGCATGAAAATCACTTTAAACATGCTAATTTTAGCTCTAACACTGATGATCCACCTACAAATGTGAACTGACGTTCAAAAATAAAACATTTGAAAACGGACCATTTTCCACATTTCTGAAGCATGACGTAATGGGGGGGTGTTATCTCTTTTGTCGAAAATCAGCCGTTTTTGCTCGAACATTAAATGCCTCCAAATGGTATTTAATTAACTTCCCGAGCCCCTGGAAGCATGAAAATCACTTTAAACATGCTAATTTTAGCTCTAACACTGATGATCCACCTACAAATGTGAACTGACGTTCAAAAATAAAACATTTGAAAACGGACCATTTTCCACATTTCTGAAGCATGACGTAATGGGGGGGTGTTATCTCTTTTGTCGAAAATCAGCCGTTTTTGCTCGAACATTAAATGCCTCCAAATGGTATTTAATTAACTTCCCGAGCCCCTGGAAGCATGAAAATCACTTTAAACATGCTAATTTTAGCTCTAACACTGATGATCCACCTACAAATGTGAACTGACGTTCAAAAATAAAACATTTGAAAACGGACCATTTTCCACATTTCTGAAGCATGACGTAATGGGGGGGTGTTATCTCTTTTGTCGAAAATCAGCCGTTTTTGCTCGAACATTAAATGCCTCCAAATGGTATTTAATTAACTTCCCGAGCCCCTGGAAGCATGAAAATCACTTTAAACATGCTAATTTTAGCTCTAACACTGATGATCCACCTACAAATGTGAACTGACGTTCAAAAATAAAACATTTGAAAACGGACCATTTTCCACATTTCTGAAGCATGACGTAATGGGGGGGTGTTATCTCTTTTGTCGAAAATCAGCCGTTTTTGCTCGAACATTAAATGCCTCCAAATGGTATTTAATTAACTTCCCGGGGTGAAGAAACCCTTTTTGAGAACTCAGAGTGAGTAAATTGGCCATTTTCATGCACTTTTAACCATTCCATAAATCTTGTGTTTTGGGCCCCTGGAAGCATGAAAATCACTTTAAACATGCTAATTTTAGCTCTAACACTGATGATCCACCTACAAATGTGAACTGACGTTCAAAAATAAAACATTTGAAAACGGACCATTTTCCACATTTCTGAAGCATGACGTAATGGGGGGGTGTTATCTCTTTTGTCGAAAATCAGCCGTTTTTGCTCGAACATTAAATGCCTCCAAATGGTATTTAATTAACTTCCCGGGGTGAAGAAACCCTTTTTGAGAACTCAGAGTGAGTAAATTGGCCATTTTCATGCACTTTTAACCATTCCATAAATCTTGTGTTTTGGGCCCCTGGAAGCATGAAAATCACTTTAAACATGCTAATTTTAGCTCTAACACTGATGATCCACCTACAAATGTGAACTGACGTTCAAAAATAAAACATTTGAAAACGGACCATTTTCCACATTTCTGAAGCATGACGTAATGGGGGGGTGTTATCTCTTTTGTCGAAAATCAGCCGTTTTTGCTCGAACATTAAATGCCTCCAAATGGTATTTAATTAACTTCCCGGGGTGAAGAAACCCTTTTTGAGAACTCAGAGTGAGTAAATTGGCCATTTTCATGCACTTTTAACCATTCCATAAATCTTGTGTTTTGGGCCCCTGGAAGCATGAAAATCACTTTAAACATGCTAATTTTAGCTCTAACACTGATGATCCACCTACAAATGTGAACTGACGTTCAAAAATAAAACATTTGAAAACGGACCATTTTCCACATTTCTGAAGCATGACGTAATGGGGGGGTGTTATCTCTTTTGTCGAAAATCAGCCGTTTTTGCTCGAACATTAAATGCCTCCAAATGGTATTTAATTAACTTCCCGAGCCCCTGGAAGCATGAAAATCACTTTAAACATGCTAATTTTAGCTCTAACACTGATGATCCACCTACAAATGTGAACTGACGTTCAAAAATAAAACATTTGAAAACGGACCATTTTCCACATTTCTGAAGCATGACGTAATGGGGGGGTGTTATCTCTTTTGTCGAAAATCAGCCGTTTTTGCTCGAACATTAAATGCCTCCAAATGGTATTTAATTAACTTCCCGAGCCCCTGGAAGCATGAAAATCACTTTAAACATGCTAATTTTAGCTCTAACACTGATGATCCACCTACAAATGTGAACTGACGTTCAAAAATAAAACATTTGAAAACGGACCATTTTCCACATTTCTGAAGCATGACGTAATGGGGGGGGTGTTATCTCTTTTGTCGAAAATCAGCCGTTTTTGCTCGAACATTAAATGCCTCCAAATGGTATTTAATTAACTTCCCGAGCCCCTGGAAGCATGAAAATCACTTTAAACATGCTAATTTTAGCTCTAACACTGATGATCCACCTACAAATGTGAACTGACGTTCAAAAATAAATCATTTGAAAACGGACCATTTTCCACATTTCTGAAGCATGACGTAATGGGGGGGTGTTATCTCTTTTGTCGAAAATCAGCCGTTTTTGCTCGAACATTAAATGCCTCCAAATGGTATTTAATTAACTTCCCGAGCCCCTGGAAGCATGAAAATCACTTTAAACATGCTAATTTTAGCTCTAACACTGATGATCCACCTACAAATGTGAACTGACGTTCAAAAATAAAACATTTGAAAACGGACCATTTTCCACATTTCTGAAGCATGACGTAATGGGGGGGTGTTATCTCTTTTGTCGAAAATCAGCCGTTTTTGCTCGAACATTAAATGCCTCCAAATGGTATTTAATTAACTTCCCGAGCCCCTGGAAGCATGAAAATCACTTTAAACATGCTAATTTTAGCTCTAACACTGATGATCCACCTACAAATGTGAACTGACGTTCAAAAATAAAACATTTGAAAACGGACCATTTTCCACATTTCTGAAGCATGACGTAATGGGGGGGTGTTATCTCTTTTGTCGAAAATCAGCCGTTTTTGCTCGAACATTAAATGCCTCCAAATGGTATTTAATTAACTTCCCGGGGTGAAGAAACCCTTTTTGAGAACTCAGAGTGAGTAAATTGGCCATTTTCATGCACTTTTAACCATTCCATAAATCTTGTGTTTTGGGCCCGTGGAAGCATGAAAATCACTTTAAACATGCTAATTTTAGCTCTAACACTGATGATCCACATACAAATGTGAACTGACGTTCAAAAATAAAACATTTGAAAACGGACCATTTTCCACATTTCTGAAGCATGACGTAATGGGGGGGTGTTATCTCTTTTGTCGAAAATCAGCCGTTTTTGCTCGAACATTAAATGCCTCCAAATGGTATTTAATTAACTTCCCGAGCCCCTGGAAGCATGAAAATCACTTTAAACATGCTAATTTTAGCTCTAACACTGATGATCCACCTACAAATGTGAACTGACGTTCAAAAATAAAACATTTGAAAACGGACCATTTTCCACATTTCTGAAGCATGACGTAATGGGGGGGTGTTATCTCTTTTGTCGAAAATCAGCCGTTTTTGCTCGAACATTAAATGCCTCCAAATGGTATTTAATTAACTTCCCGAGCCCCTGGAAGCATGAAAATCACTTTAAACATGCTAATTTTAGCTCTAACACTGATGATCCACCTACAAATGTGAACTGACGTTCAAAAATAAAACATTTGAAAACGGACCATTTTCCACATTTCTGAAGCATGACGTAATGGGGGGGTGTTATCTCTTTTGTCGAAAATCAGCCGTTTTTGCTCGAACATTAAATGCCTCCAAATGGTATTTAATTAACTTCCCGGGGTGAAGAAACCCTTTTTGAGAACTCAGAGTGAGTAAATTGGCCATTTTCATGCACTTTTAACCATTCCATAAATCTTGTGTTTTGGGCCCCTGGAAGCATGAAAATCACTTTAAACATGCTAATTTTAGCTCTAACACTGATGATCCACCTACAAATGTGAACTGACGTTCAAAAATAAAACATTTGAAAACGGACCATTTTCCACATTTCTGAAGCATGACGTAATGGGGGGGTGTTATCTCTTTTGTCGAAAATCAGCCGTTTTTGCTCGAACATTAAATGCCTCCAAATGGTATTTAATTAACTTCCCGGGGTGAAGAAACCCTTTTTGAGAACTCAGAGTGAGTAAATTGGCCATTTTCATGCACTTTTAACCATTCCATAAATCTTGTGTTTTGGGCCCCTGGAAGCATGAAAATCACTTTAAACATGCTAATTTTAGCTCTAACACTGATGATCCACCTACAAATGTGAACTGACGTTCAAAAATAAAACATTTGAAAACGGACCATTTTCCACATTTCTGAAGCATGACGTAATGGGGGGGTGTTATCTCTTTTGTCGAAAATCAGCCGTTTTTGCTCGAACATTAAATGCCTCCAAATGGTATTTAATTAACTTCCCGGGGTAAAGAAACCCTTTTTGAGAACTCAGAGTGAGTAAATTGGCCATTTTCATGCACTTTTAACCATTCCATAAATCTTTTGTTTTGGGCCCCTGGAAGCATGAAAATCACTTTAAACATGCTAATTTTAGCTCTAACACTGATGGTCCACCTACAAATGTGAACTGACGTTCAAAAATAAAACATTTGAAAACGGACCATTTTCCACATTTCTGAAGCATGACGTAATGGGGGGGTGTTATCTCTTTTGTCGAAAATCAGCCGTTTTTGCTCGAACATTAAATGCCTCCAAATGGTATTTAATTAACTTCCCGAGCCCCTGGAAGCATGAAAATCACTTTAAACATGCTAATTTTAGCTCTAACACTGATGATCCACCTACAAATGTGAACTGACGTTCAAAAATAAAACATTTGAAAACGGACCATTTTCCACATTTCTGAAGCATGACGTAATGGGGGGGGTGTTATCTCTTTTGTCGAAAATCAGCCGTTTTTGCTCGAACATTAAATGCCTCCAAATGGTATTTAATTAACTTCCCGAGCCCCTGGAAGCATGAAAATCACTTTAAACATGCTAATTTTAGCTCTAACACTGATGATCCACCTACAAATGTGAACTGACGTTCAAAAATAAATCATTTGAAAACGGACCATTTTCCACATTTCTGAAGCATGACGTAATGGGGGGGTGTTATCTCTTTTGTCGAAAATCAGCCGTTTTTGCTCGAACATTAAATGCCTCCAAATGGTATTTAATTAACTTCCCGAGCCCCTGGAAGCATGAAAATCACTTTAAACATGCTAATTTTAGCTCTAACACTGATGATCCACCTACAAATGTGAACTGACGTTCAAAAATAAAACATTTGAAAACGGACCATTTTCCACATTTCTGAAGCATGACGTAATGGGGGGGTGTTATCTCTTTTGTCGAAAATCAGCCGTTTTTGCTCGAACATTAAATGCCTCCAAATGGTATTTAATTAACTTCCCGATCCCCTGGAAGCATGAAAATCACTTTAAACATGCTAATTTTAGCTCTAACACTGATGATCCACCTACAAATGTGAACTGACGTTCAAAAATAAAACATTTGAAAACGGACCATTTTCCACATTTCTGAAGCATGACGTAATGGGGGGGTGTTATCTCTTTTGTCGAAAATCAGCCGTTTTTGCTCGAACATTAAATGCCTCCAAATGGTATTTAATTAACTTCCCGGGGTGAAGAAACCCTTTTTGAGAACTCAGAGTGAGTAAATTGGCCATTTTCATGCACTTTTAACCATTCCATAAATCTTGTGTTTTGGGCCTGTGGAAGCATGAAAATCACTTTAAACATGCTAATTTTAGCTCTAACACTGATGATCCACATACAAATGTGAACTGACGTTCAAAAATAAAACATTTGAAAACGGACCATTTTCCACATTTCTGAAGCATGACGTAATGGGGGGGTGTTATCTCTTTTGTCGAAAATCAGCCGTTTTTGCTCGAACATTAAATGCCTCCAAATGGTATTTAATTAACTTCCCGAGCCCCTGGAAGCATGAAAATCACTTTAAACATGCTAATTTTAGCTCTAACACTGATGATCCACCTACAAATGTGAACTGACGTTCAAAAATAAAACATTTGAAAACGGACCATTTTCCACATTTCTGAAGCATGACGTAATGGGGGGGTGTTATCTCTTTTGTCGAAAATCAGCCGTTTTTGCTCGAACATTAAATGCCTCCAAATGGTATTTAATTAACTTCCCGAGCCCCTGGAAGCATGAAAATCACTTTAAACATGCTAATTTTAGCTCTAACACTGATGATCCACCTACAAATGTGAACTGACGTTCAAAAATAAAACATTTGAAAACGGACCATTTTCCACATTTCTGAAGCATGACGTAATGGGGGGGTGTTATCTCTTTTGTCGAAAATCAGCCGTTTTTGCTCGAACATTAAATGCCTCCAAATGGTATTTAATTAACTTCCCGGGGTGAAGAAACCCTTTTTGAGAACTCAGAGTGAGTAAATTGGCCATTTTCATGCACTTTTAACCATTCCATAAATCTTGTGTTTTGGGCCCCTGGAAGCATGAAAATCACTTTAAACATGCTAATTTTAGCTCTAACACTGATGATCCACCTACAAATGTGAACTGACGTTCAAAAATAAAACATTTGAAAACGGACCATTTTCCACATTTCTGAAGCATGACGTAATGGGGGGGTGTTATCTCTTTTGTCGAAAATCAGCCGTTTTTGCTCGAACATTAAATGCCTCCAAATGGTATTTAATTAACTTCCCGGGGTGAAGAAACCCTTTTTGAGAACTCAGAGTGAGTAAATTGGCCATTTTCATGCACTTTTAACCATTCCATAAATCTTGTGTTTTGGGCCCCTGGAAGCATGAAAATCACTTTAAACATGCTAATTTTAGCTCTAACACTGATGATCCACCTACAAATGTGAACTGACGTTCAAAAATAAAACATTTGAAAACGGACCATTTTCCACATTTCTGAAGCATGACGTAATGGGGGGGTGTTATCTCTTTTGTCGAAAATCAGCCGTTTTTGCTCGAACATTAAATGCCTCCAAATGGTATTTAATTAACTTCCCGGGGTAAAGAAACCCTTTTTGAGAACTCAGAGTGAGTAAATTGGCCATTTTCATGCACTTTTAACCATTCCATAAATCTTTTGTTTTGGGCCCCTGGAAGCATGAAAATCACTTTAAACATGCTAATTTTAGCTCTAACACTGATGGTCCACCTACAAATGTGAACTGACGTTCAAAAATAAAACATTTGAAAACGGACCATTTTCCACATTTCTGAAGCATGACGTAATGGGGGGGTGTTATCTCTTTTGTCGAAAATCAGCCGTTTTTGCTCGAACATTAAATGCCTCCAAATGGTATTTAATTAACTTCCCGAGCCCCTGGAAGCATGAAAATCACTTTAAACATGCTAATTTTAGCTCTAACACTGATGATCCACCTACAAATGTGAACTGACGTTCAAAAATAAAACATTTGAAAACGGACCATTTTCCACATTTCTGAAGCATGACGTAATGGGGGTGTGTTATCTCTTTTGTCGAAAATCAGCCGTTTTTGCTCGAACATTAAATGCCTCCAAATGGTATTTAATTAACTTCCCGAGCCCCTGGAAGCATGAAAATCACTTTAAACATGCTAATTTTAGCTCTAACACTGATGATCCACCTACAAATGTGAACTGACGTTCAAAAATAAAACATTTGAAAACGGACCATTTTCCACATTTCTGAAGCATGACGTAATGGGGGGATGTTATCTCTTTTGTCGAAAATCAGCCGTTTTTGCTCGAACATTAAATGCCTCCAAATGGTATTTAATTAACTTCCCGAGCCCCTGGAAGCATGAAAATCACTTTAAACATGCTAATTTTAGCTCTAACACTGATGATCCACCTACAAATGTGAACTGACGTTCAAAAATAAAACATTTGAAAACGGACCATTTTCCACATTTCTGAAGCATGACGTAATGGGGGGGTGTTATCTCTTTTGTCGAAAATCAGCCGTTTTTGCTCGAACATTAAATGCCTCCAAATGGTATTTAATTAACTTCCCGAGCCCCTGGAAGCATGAAAATCACTTTAAACATGCTAATTTTAGCTCTAACACTGATGATCCACCTACAAATGTGAACTGACGTTCAAAAATAAAACATTTGAAAACGGACCATTTTCCACATTTCTGAAGCATGACGTAATGGGGGGGGTGTTATCTCTTTTGTCGAAAATCAGCCGTTTTTGCTCGAACATTAAATGCCTCCAAATGGTATTTAATTAACTTCCCGAGCCCCTGGAAGCATGAAAATCACTTTAAACATGCTAATTTTAGCTCTAACACTGATGATCCACCTACAAATGTGAACTGACGTTCAAAAATAAAACATTTGAAAACGGACCATTTTCCACATTTCTGAAGCATGACGTAATGGGGGGGTGTTATCTCTTTTGTCGAAAATCAGCCGTTTTTGCTCGAACATTAAATGCCTCCAAATGGTATTTAATTAACTTCCCGAGCCCCTGGAAGCATGAAAATCACTTTAAACATGCTAATTTTAGCTCTAACACTGATGATCCACCTACAAATGTGAACTGACGTTCAAAAATAAAACATTTGAAAACGGACCATTTTCCACATTTCTGAAGCATGACGTAATGGGGGGGTGTTATCTCTTTTGTCGAAAATCAGCCGTTTTTGCTCGAACATTAAATGCCTCCAAATGGTATTTAATTAACTTCCCGAGCCCCTGGAAGCATGAAAATCACTTTAAACATGCTAATTTTAGCTCTAACACTGATGATCCACCTACAAATGTGAACTGACGTTCAAAAATAAAACATTTGAAAACGGACCATTTTCCACATTTCTGAAGCATGACGTAATGGGGGGGTGTTATCTCTTTTGTCGAAAATCAGCCGTTTTTGCTCGAACATTAAATGCCTCCAAATGGTATTTAATTAACTTCCCGGGGTGAAGAAACCCTTTTTGAGAACTCAGAGTGAGTAAATTGGCCATTTTCATGCACTTTTAACCATTCCATAAATCTTGTGTTTTGGGCCCCTGGAAGCATGAAAATCACTTTAAACATGCTAATTTTAGCTCTAACACTGATGATCCACCTACAAATGTGAACTGAAGTTCAAAAATAAAACATTTGAAAACGGACCATTTTCCACATTTCTGAAGCATGACGTAATGGGGGGGTGT
The DNA here is from genome assembly GCF_964263255.1 of Lissotriton vulgaris. NCBI lineage: Eukaryota > Metazoa > Chordata > Amphibia > Caudata > Salamandridae > Lissotriton > Lissotriton vulgaris. Next base: position 13,355 of record NW_028240833.1, on the reverse strand, counting down.
TATCTCTTTTGTCGAAAATCAGCCGTTTTTGCTCGAACATTAAATGCCTCCAAATGGTATTTAATTAACTTCCCGGGGTGAAGAAACCCTTTTTGAGAACTCAGAGTGAGTAAATTGGCCACTTTCATGCACTTTTAACCATTCCATAAATCTTGTGTTTTGGGCCCCTGGAAGCATGAAAATCACTTTAAACATGCTAATTTTAGCTCTAACACTGATGATCCACCTACAAATGTGAACTGACGTTCAAAAATAAAACATTTGAAAACGGACCATTTTCCACATTTCTGAAGCATGACGTAATGGGGGGGTGTTATCTCTTTTGTCGAAAATCAGCCGTTTTTGCTCGAACATTAAATAGCTCCAAATGGTATTTAATTAACTTCCCGGGGTGAAGAAACCCTTTTTGAGAACTCAGAGTGAGTAAATTGGCCATTTTCATGCACTTTTAACCATTCCATAAATCTTGTGTTTTGGGCCCCTGGAAGCATGAAAATCACTTTAAACATGCTAATTTTAGCTCTAACACTGATGATCCACCTACAAATGTGAACTGACGTTCAAAAATAAAACATTTGAAAACAGACCATTTTCCACATTTCTGAAGCATGACGTAATGGGGGGGTGTTATCTCTTTTGTCGAATATCAGCCGTTTTTGCTCGAACATTAAATGCCTCCAAATGGTATTTAATTAACTTCCCGGGGTGAAGAAACCCTTTTTGAGAACTCAGAGTGAGTAAATTGGCCATTTTCATGCACTTTTAACCATTCCATAAATCTTGTGTTTTGGGCCCCTGGAAGCATGAAAATCACTTTAAACATGCTAATTTTAGCTCTAACACTGATGATCCACCTACAAATGTGAACTGACGTTCAAAAATAAAACATTTGAAAACGGACCATTTTCCACATTTCTGAAGCATGACGTAATGGGGGGGTGTTATCTCTTTTGTCGAAAATCAGCCGTTTTTGCTCGAACATTAAATGCCTCCAAATGGTATTTAATTAACTTCCCGAGCCCCTGGAAGCATGAAAATCACTTTAAACATGCTAATTTTAGCTCTAACACTGATGATCCACCTACAAATGTGAACTGACGTTCAAAAATAAAACATTTGAAAACGGACCATTTTCCACATTTCTGAAGCATGACGTAATGGGGGGGGTGTTATCTCTTTTGTCGAAAATCAGCCGTTTTTGCTCGAACATTAAATGCCTCCAAATGGTATTTAATTAACTTCCCGGGGTGAAGAAACCCTTTTTGAGAACTCAGAGTGAGTAAATTGGCCATTTTCATGCACTTTTAACCATTCCATAAATCTTGTGTTTTGGGCCCCTGGAAGCATGAAAATCACTTTAAACATGCTAATTTTAGCTCTAACACTGATGATCCACCTACAAATGTGAACTGACGTTCAAAAATGAAACATTTGAAAACGGACCATTTTCCACATTTCTGAAGCATGACGTAATGGGGGGGTGTTATCTCTTTTGTCGAAAATCAGCCGTTTTTGCTCGAACATTAAATGCCTCCAAATGGTATTTAATTAACTTCCCGAGCCCCTGGAAGCATGAAAATCACTTTAAACATGCTAATTTTAGCTCTAACACTGATGATCCACCTACAAATGTGAACTGACGTTCAAAAATAAAACATTTGAAAACGGACCATTTTCCACATTTCTGAAGCATGACGTAATGGGGGGGTGTTATCTCTTTTGTCGAAAATCAGCCGTTTTTGCTCGAACATTAAATGCCTCCAAATGGTATTTAATTAACTTCCCGGGGTGAAGAAACCCTTTTTGAGAACTCAGAGTGAGTAAATTGGCCATTTTCATGCACTTTTAACCATTCCATAAATCTTGTGTTTTGGGCCCCTGGAAGCATGAAAATCACTTTAAACATGCTAATTTTAGCTCTAACACTGATGATCCACCTACAAATGTGAACTGACGTTCAAAAATAAAACATTTGAAAACAGACCATTTTCCACATTTCTGAAGCATGACGTAATGGGGGGGTGTTATCTCTTTTGTCGAAAATCAGCCGTTTTTGCTCGAACATTAAATGCCTCCAAATGGTATTTAATTAACTTCCCGAGCCCCTGGAAGCATGAAAATCACTTTAAACATGCTAATTTTAGCTCTAACACTGATGATCCACCTACAAATGTGAACTGACGTTCAAAAATAAAACATTTGAAAACGGACCATTTTCCACATTTCTGAAGCATGACGTAATGGGGGGGTGTTATCTCTTTTGTCGAAAATCAGCCGTTTTTGCTCGAACATTAAATGCCTCCAAATGGTATTTAATTAACTTCCCGAGCCCCTGGAAGCATGAAAATCACTTTAAACATGCTAATTTTAGCTCTAACACTGATGATCCACCTACAAATGTGAACTGACGTTCAAAAATAAAACATTTGAAAACGGACCATTTTCCACATTTCTGAAGCATGACGTAATGGGGGGGTGTTATCTCTTTTGTCGAAAATCAGCCGTTTTTGCTCGAACATTAAATGCCTCCAAATGGTATTTAATTAACTTCCCGAGCCCCTGGAAGCATGAAAATCACTTTAAACATGCTAATTTTAGCTCTAACACTGATGATCCACCTACAAATGTGAACTGACGTTCAAAAATAAAACATTTGAAAACGGACCATTTTCCACATTTCTGAAGCATGACGTAATGGGGGGGTGTTATCTCTTTTGTCGAAAATCAGCCGTTTTTGCTCGAACATTAAATGCCTCCAAATGGTATTTAATTAACTTCCCGGGGTGAAGAAACCCTTTTTGAGAACTCAGAGTGAGTAAATTGGCCATTTTCATGCACTTTTAACCATTCCATAAATCTTGTGTTTTGGGCCCCTGGAAGCATGAAAATCACTTTAAACATGCTAATTTTAGCTCTAACACTGATGATCCACCTACAAATGTGAACTGACGTTCAAAAATAAAACATTTGAAAACGGACCATTTTCCACATTTCTGAAGCATGACGTAATGGGGGGGTGTTATCTCTTTTGTCGAAAATCAGCCGTTTTTGCTCGAACATTAAATGCCTCCAAATGGTATTTAATTAACTTCCCGAGCCCCTGGAAGCATGAAAATCACTTTAAACATGCTAATTTTAGCTCTAACACTGATGATCCACCTACAAATGTGAACTGACGTTCAAAAATAAAACATTTGAAAACGGACCATTTTCCACATTTCTGAAGCATGACGTAATGGGGGGTGTTATCTCTTTTGTCGAAAATCAGCCGTTTTTGCTCGAACATTAAATGCCTCCAAATGGTATTTAATTAACTTCCCGAGCCCCTGGAAGCATGAAAATCACTTTAAACATGCTAATTTTAGCTCTAACACTGATGATCCACCTACAAATGTGAACTGACGTTCAAAAATAAAACATTTGAAAACGGACCATTTTCCACATTTCTGAAGCATGACGTAATGGGGGGGTGTTATCTCTTTTGTCGAAAATCAGCCGTTTTTGCTCGAACATTAAATGCCTCCAAATGGTATTTAATTAACTTCCCGAGCCCCTGGAAGCATGAAAATCACTTTAAACATGCTAATTTTAGCTCTAACACTGATGATCCACCTACAAATGTGAACTGACGTTCAAAAATAAAACATTTGAAAACGGACCATTTTCCACATTTCTGAAGCATGACGTAATGGGGGGGTGTTATCTCTTTTGTCGAAAATCAGCCGTTTTTGCTCGAACATTAAATGCCTCCAAATGGTATATAATTAACTTCCCGGGGTGAAGAAATCCTTTTTGAGAACTCAGAGTGAGTAAATTGGCCATTTTCATGCACTTTTAAACATTCCATAAATCTTGTGTTTTGGGCCCCTGGAAGCATGAAAATCACTTTAAACATGCTAATTTTAGCTCTAACACTGATGATCCACCTACAAATGTGAACTGACGTTCAAAAATAAAACATTTGAAAACGGACCATTTTCCACATTTCTGAAGCATGACGTAATGGGGGGGGTGTTATCTCTTTTGTCGAAAATCAGCCGTTTTTGCTCGAACATTAAATGCCTCCAAATGGTATTTAATTAACTTCCCGGGGTGAAGAAACCCTTTTTGAGAACTCAGAGTGAGTAAATTGGCCATTTTCATGCACTTTTAACCATTCCATAAATCTTGTGTTTTGGGCCCCTGGAAGCATGAAAATCACTTTAAACATGCTAATTTTAGCTCTAACACTGATGATCCACCTACAAATGTGAACTGACGTTCAAAAATAAAACATTTGAAAACGGACCATTTTCCACATTTCTGAAGCATGACGTAATGGGGGGGTGTTATCTCTTTTGTCGAAAATCAGCCGTTTTTGCTCGAACATTAAATAGCTCCAAATGGTATTTAATTAACTTCCCGGGGTGAAGAAACCCTTTTTGAGAACTCAGAGTGAGTAAATTGGCCATTTTCATGCACTTTTAACCATTCCATAAATCTTGTGTTTTGGGCCCCTGGAAGCATGAAAATCACTTTAAACATGCTAATTTTAGCTCTAACACTGATGATCCACCTACAAATGTGAACTGACGTTCAAAAATAAAACATTTGAAAACAGACCATTTTCCACATTTCTGAAGCATGACGTAATGGGGGGGTGTTATCTCTTTTGTCGAATATCAGCCGTTTTTGCTCGAACATTAAATGCCTCCAAATGGTATTTAATTAACTTCCCGGGGTGAAGAAACCCTTTTTGAGAACTCAGAGTGAGTAAATTGGCCATTTTCATGCACTTTTAACCATTCCATAAATCTTGTGTTTTGGGCCCCTGGAAGCATGAAAATCACTTTAAACATGCTAATTTTAGCTCTAACACTGATGATCCACCTACAAATGTGAACTGACGTTCAAAAATAAAACATTTGAAAACGGACCATTTTCCACATTTCTGAAGCATGACGTAATGGGGGGGTGTTATCTCTTTTGTCGAAAATCAGCCGTTTTTGCTCGAACATTAAATGCCTCCAAATGGTATTTAATTAACTTCCCGAGCCCCTGGAAGCATGAAAATCACTTTAAACATGCTAATTTTAGCTCTAACACTGATGATCCACCTACAAATGTGAACTGACGTTCAAAAATAAAACATTTGAAAACGGACCATTTTCCACATTTCTGAAGCATGACGTAATGGGGGGGGTGTTATCTCTTTTGTCGAAAATCAGCCGTTTTTGCTCGAACATTAAATGCCTCCAAATGGTATTTAATTAACTTCCCGGGGTGAAGAAACCCTTTTTGAGAACTCAGAGTGAGTAAATTGGCCATTTTCATGCACTTTTAACCATTCCATAAATCTTGTGTTTTGGGCCCCTGGAAGCATGAAAATCACTTTAAACATGCTAATTTTAGCTCTAACACTGATGATCCACCTACAAATGTGAACTGACGTTCAAAAATGAAACATTTGAAAACGGACCATTTTCCACATTTCTGAAGCATGACGTAATGGGGGGGTGTTATCTCTTTTGTCGAAAATCAGCCGTTTTTGCTTCGAACATTAAATGCCTCCAAATGGTATTTAATTAACTTCCCGAGCCCCTGGAAGCATGAAAATCACTTTAAACATGCTAATTTTAGCTCTAACACTGATGATCCACCTACAAATGTGAACTGACGTTCAAAAATAAAACATTTGAAAACGGACCATTTTCCACATTTCTGAAGCATGACGTAATGGGGGGGTGTTATCTCTTTTGTCGAAAATCAGCCGTTTTTGCTCGAACATTAAATGCCTCCAAATGGTATTTAATTAACTTCCCGGGGTGAAGAAACCCTTTTTGAGAACTCAGAGTGAGTAAATTGGCCATTTTCATGCACTTTTAACCATTCCATAAATCTTGTGTTTTGGGCCCCTGGAAGCATGAAAATCACTTTAAACATGCTAATTTTAGCTCTAACACTGATGATCCACCTACAAATGTGAACTGACGTTCAAAAATAAAACATTTGAAAACAGACCATTTTCCACATTTCTGAAGCATGACGTAATGGGGGGGTGTTATCTCTTTTGTCGAAAATCAGCCGTTTTTGCTCGAACATTAAATGCCTCCAAATGGTATTTAATTAACTTCCCGAGCCCCTGGAAGCATGAAAATCACTTTAAACATGCTAATTTTAGCTCTAACACTGATGATCCACCTACAAATGTGAACTGACGTTCAAAAATAAAACATTTGAAAACGGACCATTTTCCACATTTCTGAAGCATGACGTAATGGGGGGGTGTTATCTCTTTTGTCGAAAATCAGCCGTTTTTGCTCGAACATTAAATGCCTCCAAATGGTATTTAATTAACTTCCCGAGCCCCTGGAAGCATGAAAATCACTTTAAACATGCTAATTTTAGCTCTAACACTGATGATCCACCTACAAATGTGAACTGACGTTCAAAAATAAAACATTTGAAAACGGACCATTTTCCACATTTCTGAAGCATGACGTAATGGGGGGGTGTTATCTCTTTTGTCGAAAATCAGCCGTTTTTGCTCGAACATTAAATGCCTCCAAATGGTATTTAATTAACTTCCCGAGCCCCTGGAAGCATGAAAATCACTTTAAACATGCTAATTTTAGCTCTAACACTGATGATCCACCTACAAATGTGAACTGACGTTCAAAAATAAAACATTTGAAAACGGACCATTTTCCACATTTCTGAAGCATGACGTAATGGGGGGGTGTTATCTCTTTTGTCGAAAATCAGCCGTTTTTGCTCGAACATTAAATGCCTCCAAATGGTATTTAATTAACTTCCCGGGGTGAAGAAACCCTTTTTGAGAACTCAGAGTGAGTAAATTGGCCATTTTCATGCACTTTTAACCATTCCATAAATCTTGTGTTTTGGGCCCCTGGAAGCATGAAAATCACTTTAAACATGCTAATTTTAGCTCTAACACTGATGATCCACCTACAAATGTGAACTGACGTTCAAAAATAAAACATTTGAAAACGGACCATTTTCCACATTTCTGAAGCATGACGTAATGGGGGGGTGTTATCTCTTTTGTCGAAAATCAGCCGTTTTTGCTCGAACATTAAATGCCTCCAAATGGTATTTAATTAACTTCCCGAGCCCCTGGAAGCATGAAAATCACTTTAAACATGCTAATTTTAGCTCTAACACTGATGATCCACCTACAAATGTGAACTGACGTTCAAAAATAAAACATTTGAAAACGGACCATTTTCCACATTTCTGAAGCATGACGTAATGGGGGGTGTTATCTCTTTTGTCGAAAATCAGCCGTTTTTGCTCGAACATTAAATGCCTCCAAATGGTATTTAATTAACTTCCCGAGCCCCTGGAAGCATGAAAATCACTTTAAACATGCTAATTTTAGCTCTAACACTGATGATCCACCTACAAATGTGAACTGACGTTCAAAAATAAAACATTTGAAAACGGACCATTTTCCACATTTCTGAAGCATGACGTAATGGGGGGGTGTTATCTCTTTTGTCGAAAATCAGCCGTTTTTGCTCGAACATTAAATGCCTCCAAATGGTATTTAATTAACTTCCCGAGCCCCTGGAAGCATGAAAATCACTTTAAACATGCTAATTTTAGCTCTAACACTGATGATCCACCTACAAATGTGAACTGACGTTCAAAAATAAAACATTTGAAAACGGACCATTTTCCACATTTCTGAAGCATGACGTAATGGGGGGGTGTTATCTCTTTTGTCGAAAATCAGCCGTTTTTGCTCGAACATTAAATGCCTCCAAATGGTATTTAATTAACTTCCCGGGGTGAAGAAACCCTTTTTGAGAACTCAGAGTGAGTAAATTGGCCATTTTCATGCACTTTTAACCATTCCATAAATCTTGTGTTTTGGGCCCCTGGAAGCATGAAAATCACTTTAAACATGCTAATTTTAGCTCTAACACTGATGATCCACCTACAAATGTGAACTGACGTTCAAAAATAAAACATTTGAAAACGGACCATTTTCCACATTTCTGAAGCATGACGTAATGGGGGGGTGTTATCTCTTTTGTCGAAAATCAGCCGTTTTTGCTCGAACATTAAATGCCTCCAAATGGTATTTAATTAACTTCCCGAGCCCCTGGAAGCATGAAAATCACTTTAAACATGCTAATTTTAGCTCTAACACTGATGATCCACCTACAAATGTTAACTGACGTTCAAAAATAAAACATTTGAAAACGGACCATTTTCCACATTTCTGAAGCATGACGTAATGGGGGGGTGTTATCTCTTTTGTCGAAAATCAGGCGTTTTTGCTCGAACATTAAATGCCTCCAAATGGTATTTAATTAACTTCCCGAGCCCCTGGAAGCATGAAAATCACTTTAAACATGCTAATTTTAGCTCTAACACTGATGATCCACCTACAAATGTGAACTGACGTTCAAAAATAAAACATTTGAAAACGGACCATTTTCCACATTTCTGAAGCATGACGTAATGGGGGGGTGTTATCTCTTTTGTCGAAAATCAGCCGTTTTTGCTCGAACATTAAATGCCTCCAAATGGTATTTAATTAACTTCCCGGGGTGAAGAAACCCTTTTTGAGAACTCAGAGTGAGTAAATTGGCCATTTTCATGCACTTTTAACCATTCCATAAATCTTGTGTTTTGGGCCCCTGGAAGCATGAAAATCACTTTAAACATGCTAATTTTAGCTCTAACACTGATGATCCACCTACAAATGTGAACTGACGTTCAAAAATAAAACATTTGAAAACGGACCATTTTCCACATTTCTGAAGCATGACGTAATGGGGGGGTGTTATCTCTTTTGTCGAAAATCAGCCGTTTTTGCTCGAACATTAAATGCCTCCAAATGGTATTTAATTAACTTCCCGAGCCCCTGGAAGCATGAAAATCACATTAAACATGCTAATTTTAGCTCTAACACTGATGATCCGCCTACAAATGTGAACTGACGTTCAAAAATAAAACATTTGAAAACGGACCATTTTCCACATTTCTGAAGCATGACGTAATGGGGGGGTGTTATCTCTTTTGTCGAAAATCAGCCGTTTTTGCTCGAACATTAAATGCCTCCAAATGGTATTTAATTAACTTCCCGAGCCCCTGGAAGCATGAAAATCACTTTAAACATGCTAATTTTAGCTCTAACACTGATGATCCACCTACAAATGTGAACTGACGTTCAAAAATAAAACATTTGAAAACGGACCATTTTCCACATTTCTGAAGCATGACGTAATGGGGGGGTGTTATCTCTTTTGTCGAAAATCAGCCGTTTTTGCTCGAACATTAAATGCCTCCAAATGGTATTTAATTAACTTCCCGAGCCCCTGGAAGCATGAAAATCACTTTAAACATGCTAATTTTAGCTCTAACACTGATGATCCACCTACAAATGTGAACTGACGTTCAAAAATAAAACATTTGAAAACGGACCATTTTCCACATTTCTGAAGCATGACGTAATGGGGGGGTGTTATCTCTTTTGTCGAAAATCAGCCGTTTTTGCTCGAACATTAAATGCCTCCAAATGGTATTTAATTAACTTCCCGAGCCCCTGGAAGCATGAAAATCACTTTAAACATGCTAATTTTAGCTCTAACACTGATGATCCACCTACAAATGTGAACTGACGTTCAAAAATAAAACATTTGAAAACGGACCATTTTCCACATTTCTGAAGCATGACGTAATGGGGGGGTGTTATCTCTTTTGTCGAAAATCAGCCGTTTTTGCTCGAACATTAAATGCCTCCAAATGGTATTTAATTAACTTCCCGGGGTGAAGAAACCCTTTTTGAGAACTCAGAGTGAGTAAATTGGCCATTTTCATGCACTTTTAACCATTCCATAAATCTTGTGTTTTGGGCCCCTGGAAGCATGAAAATCACTTTAAACATGCTAATTTTAGCTCTAACACTGATGATCCACCTACAAATGTGAACTGACGTTCAAAAATAAAACATTTGAAAACGGACCATTTTCCACATTTCTGAAGCATGACGTAATGGGGGGGTGTTATCTCTTTTGTCGAAAATCAGCCGTTTTTGCTCGAACATTAAATGCCTCCAAATGGTATTTAATTAACTTCCCGGGGTGAAGAAACCCTTTTTGAGAACTCAGAGTGAGTAAATTGGCCATTTTCATGCACTTTTAACCATTCCATAAATCTTGTGTTTTGGGCCCCTGGAAGCATGAACATCACTTTAAACATGCTAATTTTAGCTCTAACACTGATGATCCACCTACAAATGTGAACTGATGTTCAAAAATAAAACATTTGAAAACGGACCATTTTCCACATTTCTGAAGCATGACGTAATGGGGGGGTGTTATCTCTTTTGTCGAAAATCAGCCGTTTTTGCTCGAACATTAAATGCCTCCAAATGGTATTTAATTAACTTCCCGAGCCCCTGGAAGCATGAAAATCACTTTAAACATGCTAATTTTAGCTCTAACACTGATGATCCACCTACAAATGTGAACTGACTTTCAAAAATAAAACATTTGAAAACGGACCATTTTCCACATTTCTGAAGCATGACGTAATGGGGGGGTGTTATCTCTTTTGTCGAAAATCAGCCGTTTTTGCTCGAACATTAAATGCCTCCAAATGGTATTTAATTAACTTCCCGAGCCCCTGGAAGCATGAAAATCACTTTAAACATGCTAATTTTAGCTCTAACACTGATGATCCACCTACAAATGTGAACTGACGTTCAAAAATAAAACATTTGAAAACGGACCATTTTCCACATTTCTGAAGCATGACTTAATGGGGGGGTGTTATCTCTTTTGTCGAAAATCAGCCGTTTTTGCTCGAACATTAAATGCCTCCAAATGGTATTTAATTAACTTCCCGGGGTGAAGAAACCCTTTTTGAGAACTCAGAGTGAGTAAATTGGCCATTTTCATGCACTTTTAACCATTCCATAAATCTTGTGTTTTGGGCCCCTGGAAGCATGAAAATCACTTTAAACATGCTAATTTTAGCTCTAACACTGATGATCCACCTACAAATGTGAACTGACGTTCAAAAATAAAACATTTGAAAACGGACCATTTTCCACATTTCTGAAGCATGACGTAATGGGGGGGTGTTATCTCTTTTGTCGAAAATCAGCCGTTTTTGCTCGAACATTAAATGCCTCCAAATGGTATTTAATTAACTTCCCGAGCCCCTGGAAGCATGAAAATCACTTTAAACATGCTAATTTTAGCTCTAACACTGATGATCCACCTACAAATGTGAACTGACGTTCAAAAATAAAACATTTGAAAACGGACCATTTTCCACATTTCTGAAGCATGACGTAATGGGGGGGTGTTATCTCTTTTGTCGAAAATCAGCCGTTTTTGCTCGAACATTAAATGCCTCCAAATGGTATTTAATTAACTTCCCGAGCCCCTGGAAGCATGAAAATCACTTTAAACATGCTAATTTTAGCTCTAACACTGATGATCCACCTACAAATGTGAACTGACGTTCAAAAATAAAACATTTGAAAACGGACCATTTTCCACATTTCTGAAGCATGACGTAATGGGGGGGTGTTATCTCTTTTGTCGAAAATCAGCCGTTTTTGCTCGAACATTAAATGCCTCCAAATGGTATTTAATTAACTTCCCGGGGTGAAGAAACCCTTTTTGAGAACTCAGAGTGAGTAAATTGGCCATTTTCATGCACTTTTAACCATTCCATAAATCTTGTGTTTTGGGCCCCTGGAAGCATGAAAATCACTTTAAACATGCTAATTTTAGCTCTAACACTGATGATCCACCTACAAATGTGAACTGACGTTCAAAAATAAAACATTTGAAAACGGACCATTTTCCACATTTCTGAAGCATGACGTAATGGGGGGGTGTTATCTCTTTTGTCGAAAATCAGCCGTTTTTGCTCGAACATTAAATGCCTCCAAATGGTATTTAATTAACTTCCCGAGCCCCTGGAAGCATGAAAATCACTTTAAACATGCTAATTTTAGCTCTAACACTGATGATCCACCTACAAATGTGAACTGACGTTCAAAAATAAAACATTTGAAAACGGACCATTTTCCACATTTCTGAAGCATGACGTAATGGGGGGGTGTTATCTCTTTTGTCGAAAATCAGCCGTTTTTGCTCGAACATTAAATGCCTCCAAATGGTATTTAATTAACTTCCCGAGCCCCTGGAAGCATGAAAATCACTTTAAACATGCTAATTTTAGCTCTAACACTGATGATCCACCTACAAATGTGAACTGACGTTCAAAAATAAAACATTTGAAAACGGACCATTTTCCACATTTCTGAAGCATGACGTAATGGGGGGGTGTTATCTCTTTTGTCGAAAATCAGCCGTTTTTGCTCGAACATTAAATGCCTCCAAATGGTATTTAATTAACTTCCCGGGGTGAAGAAACCCTTTTTGAGAACTCAGAGTGAGTAAATTGGCCATTTTCATGCACTTTTAACCATTCCATAAATCTTGTGTTTTGGGCCCCTGGAAGCATGAAAATCACTTTAAACATGCTAATTTTAGCTCTAACACTGATGATCCACCTACAAATGTGAACTGACGTTCAAAAATAAAACATTTGAAAACGGACCATTTTCCACATTTCTGAAGCATGACGTAATGGGGGGGTGTTATCTCTTTTGTCGAAAATCAGCCGTTTTTGCTCGAACATTAAATGCCTCCAAATGGTATTTAATTAACTTCCCGAGCCCCTGGAAGCATGAAAATCACTTTAAACATGCTAATTTTAGCTCTAACACTGATGATCCACCTACAAATGTGAACTGACGTTCAAAAATAAAACATTTGAAAACGGACCATTTTCCACATTTCTGAAGCATGACGTAATGGGGGGGTGTTATCTCTTTTGTCGAAAATCAGCCGTTTTTGCTCGAACATTAAATGCCTCCAAATGGTATTTAATTATCTTCCCGGGGTGAAGAAACCCTTTTTGAGAACTCAGAGTGAGTAAATTGGCCATTTTCATGCACTTTTAACCATTCCATAAATCTTGTGTTTTGGGCCCCTGGAAGCATGAAAATCACTTTAAACATGCTAATTTTAGCTCTAACACTGATGATCCACCTACAAATGTGAACTGACGTTCAAAAATAAAACATTTGAAAACGGACCATTTTCCACATTTCTGAAGCATGACGTAATGGGGGGGTGTTATCTCTTTTGTCGAAAATCAGCCGTTTTTGCTCGAACATTAAATGCCTCCAAATGGTATTTAATTAACTTCCCGAGCCCCTGGAAGCATGAAAATCACTTTAAACATGCTAATTTTAGCTCTAACACTGATGATCCACCTACAAATGTGAACTGACGTTCAAAAATAAAACATTT